>NC_138589.1:10884655-10919655 GCF_964289735.1 Phaethon aethereus | reverse complement strand
TATATTAACAAAGAATTAGTAATAAAGCTGAATAAATGTAATGAGATGTGAAAGAGAGTGCGTAGCACATTTTTTTTCTGTCTTTCATAATTAGGCCCTGAAAGAAATGGAAATTCAGACAAAACACCTTCCTCATTACCAATTTAAATATTACAAATTAAAATGTGGTGTTATTGGACAGCCGATTGTGTTGTTTTTTTCTTCGAGAGGTAAAGATGCTTTGGTTCAGGCAGCTGGTTTAGAGGAAAGGTTTTTGCAGAATGGTTGTTAGCTGGTTCTCTTTTAAGCTGAGATAACATTTCAAATTTTCTCTCTGCTGGATTCTACCCTTTCTGTCTTTGCTGAGATGTTAGTTACCCAAAGTCTGCTGACAGTTTGTGTACTACAGGGGTGGCCCAGAATCATCCTTTGTTATCCTCACAAGCTATTTATCATATTTATTAAATCACATAGATTCCTACCATAAGTTGGAAAAACAGTATGTGCTTAATTTGGACCAATTAATTCCACAACAAATACATTCTCTCTTGGCCTCTTTCATAAACCTCATCAACATCAAACAGCTGTTCTCTCATCCCAGCAAAACTAGTATGTAACTTCTTTAGTCTGCTTTTACTAGTGAGTACGGGATGAAACAAGATACCAGACACTTACAGGGATTTATTTCAACCAATAAATCCTGTTAATTTATTAATGACTCAAAGCTTATAAGAGAAACTTTATTTCATGAAGTTTTTATTTCTGCATTTTATAAATCTTTAGGCTAACAGTCAGTAATCTCCAGTTCCTTTCTACGTTTCGGTGTTTTGTTACAGAGCATAAAAACGCTTTCTAACACTGAAATAATATATAATTCTATTTGAAAAACAAACTGTGCAAAACAACATTGCTGTGCTCCGGGGGTAGTTTCAAACCTCCAACATGGGTTCTAGAAACAAAAGCCAAGCTTGCGCTTACTGCCACGTCCGTTCGGTCTGCATAAACACGTATCGCAAGTCTCTGTGTTATTCACATTCTGGCTGGTTTTGTCAGGGGCTAAGGAAGCTGGGTGACACTGCATGTATACGTGTTATCTTAAACAAAAGACTGAAAGAAATACACATATAGGCCTGAGAAGTATTTGGAAATGAAGAAGGTTAGATGAGCATCGAGCACTTTCTCTAAATTCGACACCTCTGTGCCTGGTGATACAGCGGCTCCGCTCTTCCGTCTGTTACGGCAGCTTTGCACTGAGGCCTCGTAAAGCCGGTGGATCCAGCCCCCGAATGGTTCCGTTGTATCTCTCTGATTCTTGCCCCGTAGTTAGAGGCGGTGACGCGTGTCTGGGAGCCGCCTGCACCAACATCTCCGGGCACTGCTGGCAGCTACTGTGCTTTTGAACCGCTGTTGCTTTAAATCGTACCCGGCCACAGACTAATGCAGGTCTAGTTCCAAATCACACGGGTGGAGTTGCGGCTGTGAATTTGCCATACTGATGCTTTAGGTACTTTCTTGTAACTTTGAAAAGAATAAGAAATTTGTGCAAACTCTTTGCTTCCGTGAACTTACGGTAAAAGATAAAGGTTCAGACAACCACTGCAGTACCTGTAAGAACAAGTGCGAGTGGCCTTCCCGGTGTTTGCTCTGAATTGCTTTGTTTTTCGTCGTTTTTGTAATCCCTGGGGGCAAAGGCTGTTTGAAACCAGCACTGGTGTTAGCATGGATGGCCTCCAAGAGGTGAGGGAGGCAGAAATAAAGTTTGCAACATCTCTCTCTGCTGCATGTTGGCTGGCAGAACCGGGCCAGCAAAAGTGGTATCGCCCGTCACGTCCTTCTCCAGCGTGGACACGGGTTGTTCAGGGCTGCCGCTCTCTTGCGGTCGCACTGACGAGGAGGCCGCGCAGCAGGACATGGCACTCGCGTACCTCACCCATTCCAGGCCTGTGTCCTGACTGTCAGAAAGTGGCCTTACCTGTAGATCACGGTGTAAAGTACAGGTGACGTCTTCCTATTAGAGTCTGCTACTAGTTTGGCGGTATAAAAATTTGCCAGTACGGTGCTCCATCTTTTATTTTAAAACAGCTGAGGTATCTGAGCTGGTGCATAGTGTGATGGCTGGGAAGGGCAACGAAGCCTTGTACCTGGGGATTACCTCCCCGTGGGAAACGAGGAGGCACCTGGGAGGGTTTTGACTCAACTCTATCATACCTTTGTACTGCTTGTGCCCACTTCTGTCTGCTAAATCTTGCATCTAGATACGGTTATAGAGATCTTTGTAGTCACGGAGCTTTGCCCGTGATACAAGTCTATGGTTTGTTCCGCTTTTGCTCTCCTACCCCTTGCTGCTACTGCTCTTCCCCTTTATTCTCGTGCCCTTCGCCATCACAGTTTCTTTAGCAACAAACGAGGTAGCTTGAGGCAAAGCTGACACACAGTAACTAAGGATCCTCACCTTGCCTTTTCTGCCTTCTGAAAGATAAAAGAATATAATACAGGAAAAGCAATCCTCCCCACCAGTGCCATTCCTACAGGCTTTTTCTATAAAATGGCTCTTTCAGGAGCTACCTGGTTTCTGTGTAGGGACATAGGTAGAGCACCTCGGTTTGGGAATCAAACCTGGCTTTACAGGGAAATGCGCAGACCAAGTAAATGGCTACGTAACTGGAATAAGACACGCAACCGCTATCTACTGACTAGCAATAAATTTGAGATTAATGCAAAGTGTTAATATTTTATATTGCTCACTTTTTTGTCCTATTCTTTATTTCTGAAAAAATGTGTAAAAAAAAAAAAAAAAAAAAGGAAAGCTGCATTTACACCAGAAACTGCATTTCTTGACTTCCGAATCTGTGGTTGATTAACCTTAATACATATCTGTATCTATTTCTTGGGATGAATTTTTCCTGATTCTTTAGGAGGAAATGAATAAATGGTGTTTGCTTAAACTAGTCTTAGATCTTTTCTCTTCAAATTAGTGACATGTTATTTTTCATGGAATAAAGACTGCGTCTGTGATCTTGCCAATACAAAGTTATTTAAACTGTAGAAACCTTGATAAAACATGAAAGAAAAATGTACATTTAACTGTATGTAAGCTGATCCATTAGTCAACAATATTTTTGTTGAGATGCAGGGCCTGAAACCTGATGTTCATGTGAACAGCTTAAAAATTGTACCGTTTTATTAGGCGGGGTACCAGCTGCAGTTTTTGCAACTCGGACCTCTTATGCTTTTGACCAATTTTTATTGGTCTAAATTTTTAGAATTTATTTAAGTTTTTCTCTCCCTCCATATAAATTATATAACTGAAATATTATAATTATTTACATGACTTCAGTTTGGTTTTAAATATCGGTTTTGTGAGTCTCAAACTAATGCAGCATTCACCATGTTATTTTAAATTGATGTTTGTGCACAGCATACTTTGCGAATCAACTTGGAGAATCTCTCTCATCTTTTGTGTACGAGGTTGACAAGATAATCAGTTGCTACTGCTCTAAACTTCTTTTATTTTTCCATTTATTTTATTGTTTTTAATGTGATAAAATGTGTTACCTGACTTATCAATTAATTTAAAATCATTAAACACTTAAGAACAATTTTTGAGGCAAAACTTTGCCTACTGTCAGAAATACATGTGTCTGTATTTAATAGACACAGGGGTGTTGATAGCCTGCAATTAATGGAGTTACATTCTTGAAGGCTTATTTTCTGTGCATACAGAAATTATTCTTAAATTATTGTTTTAAAAGCTGGTCACAGGTGGGGAAAATATAATAGGGAGGGCATTGTCTTTCTCCCAAGTACTTTGTCTGAACACGAAAATTCAATATCTGATGTTTATTTCGTTAAGGTAATCTGACTTGTTGTCTAAGAAATTCTGCTTAGAAAAAAGCATTTCCTTCCAGCTTGTGGCTAATGATGTGGAGCAACAGAACACCAGGCTAAAGGAACGGAAGGTGATAGGGAGTATAGGCATAGTGTGACACTTACTGGTACAGAATTAGCTTCAGAAATGTCACCTGTTCTTGCTAGATTTCCCACAATCTCTTGTCATGAAAACTGTGCCATGAGAAAAGAAAGGCATCGCTTTTGCCGGGTTTGAACAGATTTTCCTCTTGTATGGTTGGGGTAAGGCTTTTTTGGATGTTGCTCACTGGCAAACAGATTAAGAGCTGAAAATGAGGACGGCCAAAGCAGGTGAATGTTCTCTTTCACTGAAACTTGTAACAGAATGAGTGAAGTTCAGGCAAAGATGCTACATCAACTGATAGTAATACCATCCCAGATGGGTAATCAAACAGCTAGAAATGTCCACCAACAGAACAAATGAAAGATTTGGAGAGTCAACTAGGTATAGAAAAACTGAGTGTTTACCATCACAGGAAATATAATTTCATAGTTATTTTTTATGCCCAAATATTACTCCTTGAGCGTCATCATATTTTATGGAAACTTTTATTAACATTTCCAAATGACCTTACTCCCATTGTGTTTTTATCAGTCCCAAGAGCCATAACCTGTTTAAAATATTTTTTATCTTTATAAACACAATAAAGTAAGATGTCTTGCACATAGATTTGTAGATCTCATTAGAGATACTTTTAAAAAAGGTACTCCATCTCTTGGGAAGATAATGACAAATAGTAATCTTGGCATGCAAAGTTTTCAGACAGGAACAGTTTGTTAAAATAGATTGTTTAATCTTTCCAGCATTGTTTTGGAGTGGATGTACTTTCTAATTGCACAGCATTATGACTTGAATGAGGGAAAGACAAGGGCAGCTGAAAACAAATGTGGTGGCAATATCAGTTAGATGGTATTCCAGGTGAAAAAATAGCCGAAGTATTTGCTTAAGATTTCAAATGTTATCAAAGTCATGCAAGAAAAATGGCAGGTTTTAAACTCATTAAAGTTAACATTTGTCTGTATTGTAAATGAGGTATATTCCCGAGGGTAGTTAACAGCTTTGGTGGCACAAGATGGGGGTAATTTTTCAGATGCACTGTTTCCAATGGGCCAGTGTCCTAAGGCTTTGCTTTAAATGGCCTTTTTATGCAGTAGGATAATGGGCAGTTTGTGCATTGCTAAATCAGCCCTATTTTGTTAGGAATGTTACAGTCAGGGCACTTACAATTTGTCAGAGGAAATGCAGAACATCTCTACAGGAGTCTGTTTAAAAGGACATCATTTCTCGATAAGCTCTTGCTTAGGTCAACATGCAGCACTGCTCTTACACTATTCCCCTGTTGCTTCTGCCGCACGGGAATGCTCTGATTTATTAGGATTGCACAAGTCATGTCCTCCGCCTGACTGAATCCACAATGTGGAAATTTTCTCCTCCCTCCCCCTTTTCAAAATGAAGTGTAGAAGGTTACTTTAAAGCCCTCTTAAAGTATTTCTGAGAGGACTTTTTCAACGGAAGGAAATACCCGTATGTTGTACAGTATTTTCATTGTATATCTGCATGTTAGAAATACATTGGGACTACTGTTGTTTCAGAAAGCGTGCTGTTTAAGAGCATTGGCTGTATACATGTTCTATTATCATACTACTATAAAATGCCTGTGATGATGCGCAAAGGTAAAATGAGAAGATTGTGAACCTAGTGAATGTGATACAAAAACATCCAGCGGCTAATGACATTACAGTTTTTAACCAGAGCATACAAAAACCAAACATCAACAAAAAAAATCCAAAAGTCAAAGTGAGTTGCAGTGATGGGTACTACAGATGTATGTCCTGTCAGATTTTTAATTACACTTCAAATTGTAGAGACATTTCTCCTATAAATCTAGCTTAATGAACGATGATTCTTTAGTCAAATCTGCTGTACAAACTATGGTGCAATTCAGTGTTGTGTTCATTTCCCGTTTGATAAAGGTGCTAATACTCTGTCATTCAGACTGCTATTAGAAGAAATTTTTGGTTTGTTTCAACATTGTGATATTTTAAACTCAATGCAGCCAAGGACATTTTTAATGAAAAGAAGAAAGCGATGAAAAGCCTTAGTAATTTTCAGTTTGATGCCAGGTATAATATGAAAGTGCAGAAAATATTTTGCAGGGGTCAAAGCTATTCCTTCCCCCCCATTCCCCTTCTGTAATGCTGAATTTAGCTGTCTGCAGGCCTTTGAGCCCAGAATATTCTATTTTCTCTGCAAAGAGATATAACATTAGAGTTTCTCTTAAGACATCTTGGGTGACTGTGAGTAACCTTCTCTGGAAATGAAGTAACTCTCTTATTCTAACTCACATGGCCTCATTCCTTACGACTTCTTTTTCCCGCTCTTTGAACTGCTGTTTAGCACTCTTACTTCACCTCTGCCTTTCTCCCCATTTATCTTCTTGTGATGCTTAGGGGTAAGAAGGTTTGGTTGTGTTGTTTGGGTTTTTTTGAATATACAAGGTAGCAGTTTGTGCAGGATCAAATGAAGACGGGGAGTTGGTAATGAGGCAAAGTAAAGAAAACACGATGGAAATCCCTAAAAACAGGTTTTCATGTCACTTGTTCTCTCTGCTGTCTACAAAGAAACATTTCTGCAAGTGATGCCACTGCTGAACCTGAAAATCATGGAGGACATCAGTTAACCACGACAGGACAGGCAATCTGTGAGCAGGATACCTGAGCAGATAGCAGAGGTGGGGAGGACGGGGCTGAGGAATGGAATGCTGCACTGTGGGCTATGTACTGAGTGGGGATTTCAAACCGAGTACAGTGATTAACAGCAGAAGTACCTTCTGCTGGCACTGCAAAGTGGTGTGACTGCGCTTCGGTTTGATATATAGGTAGCTAAATCAGTTCGATTAGATGGTGCAAATTAAATTGATGTAACATCATATAGGCATTGCCTGGAGAAGAAAGAATTTGATTTTCAGAAATGCTGGATACTTGCAAAGTTCAGCTGCCTAAGGATTGCTTTGAAAAAATTGAGTCTTTGGTGTGCAGCCTTTGCTTAGCCAATGACAAAGAAATAATTTTTAAGGTAAAGGGACAAAGAAAGAATTTATAAGAAGCTATGAGAAGTAAAGACAAAAAAAAATTCTCAAAATAATATTTAGACTCAGTCAAATTCTATGAAATGGAATAAAAATACAACATGGCAACTAATATCAAGAGTAAAATGCACTTTAACAAATTTGTTGTTAGTATTTTAATTAAAGTGTTAAATGGATTTTGGTAGTTTGCATTATCATAGGAAATTTGTCAGTTTGCAGTTACCAATTACCGTTCAGTTATTTTCAGTTTACTGTCCCAATACAAAATTATTCCGATAGCTACCATTAATTACAAAGAGCACTATTTGCACTCTTTACTAAAATCCTTAAAGGAAAGAACCAGAACAAGTACTTTCTTTCCCCCAGAAGTCGGCTCCCAAGGCTGCAGTTAGGGAACTATCATTTTTATATACTATCAACTCCTGTGAAATCTTAGATTCCATTAAAAGTATCTAGTATTTTTGCCTGTACTTTTGGTAAGGAAATGTTTCCAATTCAGATTACTTCTAGATCATCGAGGTAAAAGGGAGAGAGACCTAATTTAAATTTAATTAATGGATTGTTAACTCTGAAACCTAATGATGACAATAAACAGTCACTATCCTTTTGATGTCATATCATGTCCTTTTTGCAGAATCATCCAGATACTTCGGTATCTGTTCCTTAAATGATACATTTCAGCTTTCCAGGAGTTGTGAAATACAATGTCTTCCTTGCCTTCAGGAATGCAACGAGACAAAAGCTTTTACTTTTTACATGGCCAAGTAGATGATCTCACTTTTCAGGACAATGTGAGTTGAAAATAATAGAGATTTCATCAAAAAATAGCAGAATATAGCTTCTATTTTATGCTTGTTTCATCTTTTGGGACTGTGCTTAATGAAGTTTGGTAATCTTTCAGATTTACTATGACTTTCATTACTGAATATATTAGTAGCCCATAAAGAATCTTTTCTATGCCCAAAACACATTGAATGCAAACGAATAAGCAGTAGAAGTGCCGGTACTTCTGAGAGGTGGTATGAACTCTACCTGCTCTAAATACAAGTTGAAATCTGGGTTATTGGAAGAGTCCAGTCAGTGACACGCAGCAGCTTTTGGTCACTGAAGTCTACTGTGGAACTTTCACAGTAGGTTATGTTCAAACATGCTGGATTGTAGAAAGCAAGTATAGAGAACAACTTTAGAAGACATCTTACACATAGAGAGAAATAAAGACCTGATGTGGCCAAAGGGCACAGGCGACGATGGAGAATTGAGGTAATTTTTGACGAAGAACATGACACAGCTGGACTAAGTTGAAAAGTAAATCATAGGATGAAGGCAAGTGTTAATGCCCAAATCATTCTTATTTAATTCCAAATAAACAACTCATCTGTGCAACTTAAGAAACCCCCAAACATGCACAGAATGTTTAAGGATTCTGCTTTAGGAAAAATAATAAGCAAAGGGATGGTTGTGAAACAGAGTTGAACTGAGTTGCAACACCACTGAAAGAAAAGCTGAAGAGAGAAATGGATAAGCAGAAGGTGTCAGATCATTCGTGATTTGGTTGTACACTCCACCATGACTAGCATAAACACTGTTTTAAAATTTTGTTTTTGGTTGCGTACTGCACAAAATATTCTCTTGAACTAATGGCAATAGTTAGAATCAGAAGCTGATGCTGAACTTCTGGGGGAAGAGGGAGTGTGATTCCCTTACCGTGCTCATCCCTGACCTTGTAGTCTCTGCGCTGCTGATAGGCAACTCTAAGAGCTGCCAGTAGTTCGGTGACTTAACTGAGCTGTATGGGGGAGAAGAAATGCAGTGATGCGCTGTTCTGCTGCCTTTTTGCTCCTGACACACCCCATATGCTGAGATGGTGGGTGACAGTAGGAGAGCTGGCACATTAGCAGCAGTGTGTTCCCTGTGCCAGGGGAATAATCTGCTGGCTAGTTAAATCACATTTCTAATTCATTTCTACTTCCTGAGTATCACTAAGAGGCAAGATCTTCACAGAAAATCTAGCTCTTAGAGTGTGTGATAGTAGGATAGATAGATAGGATGGTCTGAAGCTTGTGCCTTGAAGCTCTATTTTGAATATTGATTTTAATATATTAAAAAAAACCCCAAAACTAAAAACAAACACACAACCTCAGACAAACAAACAAAAACCTCCAATCTCTAAACTGTCTAAATCTTGAGTGCATTAGCAATTCTTACAGAAACAATACAACTGTTGCACCTTTGTTAGGTATTTAGGTATGTATATGCATAGGAAAATTCACTACACCAGAAAATTCAAGTAGGCAAATCAAAGCAGAAACAAAAAAATTCTTATTTTCTCTCTTAGTAGCATTGATTGTTAAACAGAAGTTGGCATAGAATACCAGCATGAAATTGCCAAAAAAAGATTGTTAATTTGGCATAAACTTTAAGTTGTTTCATTCAGTATCATATGAAAATAAGTAGAATTAGAGGTGTTTTTGTGATTTGTGTATCGCTAGTGAAAAGGAGGATTTACATCACAAGGAAAAGAGGTGTGCACCATCAGGGGGAGTTCATGTTCATCTGACAACTGCAGGACTTGGCAAACAAATATAGTAAACTTGGAGGCAAGCAGCAGAGAAAATATCCTGCAATGTTTTGCTGGAAGAAGCAAAATAGAGCAGAATCAATCACCTTTTGAAGGAGAGTTTAAGGTGACTTGGGCCTTGCTCTTAGCTCGGCAGAGGACTCATATACCCTTCTTTAGTACGCGTAGAAGACTTTTCTTCCAGCAGGGTTGGTACAGGGCTACTCTTTTATAACTGAGAGCTCTGTCTCCTGGGGCTTATTACCCTCTATAGAGTTACTGAGGCTGCTGAAAAGGGAGTGGTCCTCGTTGCCTTTAAGCAGTCATGGTCTGCTCCTTGTGCATCAAACTGTACTTGATGGCTTTACTACTTGGCCCAAGAAAGCTGCAAAACTGTGGGGAAAAATGGCACTCGGGCATAGTATCTATTAATTGACCTTTCTGCCTTATTATAATGCCGTAAGTACCCAGAGGTATTTGGTCTTACTTTTTCCCTCACATCCCCCCCCCCCAAGCTATATTTGTGTTTCTTTGTATCTCTCTCTCTCCCCCCCCCATCTGTATCTCTGTCTTTGAGGAATAGCCACAAGAAGGTCAATAGCTTATGGGTACGAATCAGGGACTGAGGCAACAAAGGGAGCCTTGTGGTTGGTGTCTACTCCAGGCTGCCCAACCAAGGGGAGTCTACTGATGAAGCCTTCTCACTCCAGCTGCAGGAGGCATCACGCTCACAAGCTCTCGTCCTGCTGGGGAATTCAACCATCCCGACATCTGCTGGAAAAGTAGCATGGCACACTGCAGGCAATCCAGGAGACTCCTGGAGTGCATGGAGGATAACTTCCTGTGACAGGTAATAGACGGACCTTCCAGAGGGGATGCCATGCTGGACGTGTTGGTCACCAATGTGTGCAAGCTAATTGGTGACGTCAAGATTGGAGGCAGCCTGGGCTGCAGTGATCGTGCACTGGTGGAGTTTGCAGTCCTGAGGGATAGGAGGCAAGCAAAGAGTAAAGTCGGGACCCTGAATTTTAGGAAAGCAAAATTCCAGCACTTCGAGGAGTTAGTCAATAGGACCCCCTGGGAAACTGCCCTCAGGGACAAGGCAGCAGAACAGAGCTGGCAGATCTTTAAGGATGCTTTCCCTAGAGCGCAAGAGCTCTCGATCTCCAGGTGTGAGAAACTGGGAAAGGAAGGCATGAGACCAGCATGGCTGAGTGGAGACCCGATGGGCAAGGTAAAGGGCAAGAAGGAAATGCACAGGCAGTGCAAGCAGGGACAGGGATCCCAGGATGACTACAGGGACCCTGCCCGGTTGTGTAGGAATGAGATCACGAGGGCCAAGGTGCGGCTGGAGCTGAACTTGGCAAGGGATGCAAAGAATAATAAGAAGGGCTTCTATAGGTATGTCAGTCAGAAGAGGAAGGTCAAGGAAAGCGTAACCCCTGTGATGAGCAAGACTGGCAAACCAGCAGCAATGGATGAGGAGAAGGCTGAGGTACTGAACAACTTCCTTGCCTCAGTTCTTCTCTGGCGGTGCCTCTTCCCACACCTCTCAAGGGGATGGCCTGCAAGACAGGGACTGGAGGAGCAAAGTCTCTCCCACTGTAAGAGAAGATCAGGTTGGAGACCACCTGAGGAACCCGAACATGCACAAGTCTATGGGACCCGATGAGATGCAGCCCAGAGTCCTGCGGGAATTGGCTGAAGTAGTTGCCAAGCCACTCTCCACGGTATTTGAAAAGTCCTGGCAGTCAGGATGAAGTCCATGGAGACTGGAAAAAGGGAAACATTGCACCCTTTTTAAAAAAGGTAGCAAGGAGGACCCCGGGAACTACCGACCCATCAGCCTTACCTCTGTGCCTGGGCAGATCATGGAACAGATCCTCCTAGAAGCTATGGCTGAAAGCACATGGAGGACAGGGAGGTGATTTGAGACAGTCAGCATGGCTTCACTCAAGGGCAAGTCCTGCCTGACCAACCTAGTGGACTTCTATGACGGAGTGACCGCATCAGTGGACAAGGGAAGAGCTACTGATGTCTATCTGGACTTCTGCAAGGCCTTTGACACAGTCCCCCGCAACACCCTTCTCTCTAAATTGGAGAGATATGGACTTGATGGGTGGACTGTTCAGGGGATGAGGAATCAGTTAGATGGTCACACCCAGCAGGTATGACCACCCTGGCTCAATGTCCAGATGGAGATAGGTGACGAGCGGTGTCCCTCAGGGGTACCAGTATTGGGACCAGTACTCTTTAATATCTCCGTCAATGACGTGGACGGTGGGGTCAAGTGCACCCTCAGCAAGTTTGCAGATGACACCAAGCTGAGTGGTGTGGTTGACATGCCTGTGGGACACAATGCCATCCAGAAGGACCTTGGCAAGCTCAAGGAATGGTCCCATGTGAGCTGTGTGAGGTTCAATAAGGCCAAGTGCAGGGTCCTGCACTTTGGTCAAGGCAACCCCCAGTATCGGTACAGGTTGGGAGATGAAGGGATGGAGAGCAGCCCTGCTGAGAAGGACTTGGGGGTACTGGTGGATGAAAAGCTGGACGTGAACCGGCAATGGGCGCTCACAGCCCAGAAGGCCAACTGTATTCTGGGCTGCATCCAAAGAAGCATGGCCAGCAGGTCGAGGAAGGCAATTCTGTTCCTCTACTCTGCTCTGGTGAGACCCTAGCTGGAGTACTGCATCCAGCCCTGGAGCCCTCAGCACAGGAAAGACATGGACCTGTTGGAGTCGGTCCAGAAGAAGCCACAAAAATGATCAGAGGCATCCTGTGAGGACAGGCTGAGAGAATTGGGATTGTTCATCCTGGAGAAGAGAAGGCTCGGGGGAGACCTTATTGCAGCCTTCCAGTATTTAAAGGGGGTCTCTAGGAAAGAAGGGGACTGACTTTTTAGCAGGGCCTGTAGCGATAGGACAAGGGGTAATGGTTTTAAACTAAAAGAGGGTAGATTCAGGCTAGATATAAGGAAGAAATTTTTCACAATGAGGGTAGTGAACCACTGGCACAGGTTGCCCCGTGGTGGTAGATGCCCCATCCCTGGAAAGCATTCAAGGTCAGCTTGGATGGGGCTCTGAGCAACCTGCTCTAGTTGAAGATGTCCCTGCTCACTGCAGGAGGTTGGACTAGATGACCTTTCAATGTCCCTTCCAACCCAAGGATTCTGTGATTCTATGATGATTCTATGATTTTCTGGATGAAATGGAGCTCCACTGGGAATAGTGTGGAGTTTTTGCTCAGTTCAGCTTGGATATGTACAAAGATGTTTCTTTACAACTACCTTTTACATGAGGGCTCAAATCAGAGTAATATCATGAAGTATGTGGAATAAAATCCTGATTCCACTGAAGTCAGTTTATTTTTCACTGTTAGTTTCATTTGGACCACAATTTTAACTGAGGATAACTGGAGATAGGATGTTTTTTGCAATGGACTCCTGGTGCTGAAATCTCTTTCTTTACATCTGGAAAAAGGCTACATATAGCACAGGAGCGCAGCAGAGTTCCAGGGATGGCAAAAATAAAAGCACTTTGACAGGAATAGGATAATGCAATAGAGCATAGATTGGTAAGGTGGCCTAACACATTAGCACCTCTGTTCCTCCCATAGCTCCTCTTTGCCAGAAGCCACTGCCATTCTGACAAGGGTAGCAGAAGTGAAAATGTTACTGCACTTAAATTATTTTTAGTTCACAGTCAAACACTCTAGTTTAAAAAGAAAAGTCCTCCACTGGCAATGAAGTGGGGCAGCTGCAGAACAAATTTTTATTTTGCCACAAGTGTTGACAACCTCTGGCGGAGAAGCAGAGAGGACAGTTTGAAATTATATTCTCCTAAACTACTCCAAAAGGATTTACTAGAGGGTGTTGGTCAGAGCCTTAAAGTATAGTTGTAAGAGCTGTTATTTTGTACAATAGGAAAATCTGTTGGGGTAAGAATTGTTACCTTTTCCTTATGTATTTGAAAAGCGAGGATAGCGAAGTCTTGTGTTGGGTAAAGAGAAGTCAAGAGTTTGTACCAAAAGAGTTCTGCAGATACAAAGAAGTGCTAAGTATTTTTGATTAATATTGAAATCATTATTAAACGGGAGAGGTACAGCAAAGGAAGAAGGTATCTTTGAACCTAATTCTGTGCATTGATGATTAGGATGCTTTCAGTACCTTCCTGCTGACTGACATATGTAGTATCCAGGCTAGAAATACAAAGTCAGATAATAGAATAGTTTTGGAGAGACGTCTACTTGCCCTTCTGCCCCTCAGTGGATTTGTGTGGATTTTGCTGAAATTCACTATCCACTGTATTTTGTTCATTGCCTTGTTCTGCGCTACAGAGTGAGAAAGCAGTAAGTTATCAGACATAGGGACTGAAGGGGAAGATGAAGATAGCCTTCTTGTTCCGTAAGAAGTGGGAGGTGAAGCAGCAAAGACGACAGGAAGACTGATTCAAGAAGATAACACAGTAGCTTACAACATGGAGGACAAGAGAGATCCTTAAAGGTAAAAGAACTGACAAAATTTCACAGCAGGCACTAGTGGGAGATGAGAATCCGAGGGAAACATCATGCCATGTGAGAAACAAGCTTTCACTGATCACAACATGCCATGGTGTTTCCATGATAGCACTGTCTAGGAAACCACTAACAGTGGTGAGAAGAGAATACAATACCTGACTTTTCGTTTTGTTTTAAGAGGTACGCATTAAAAATACATCTAACATATGGGACACAAAGAATCTAAATAATGTTATTAAACTTCTGGTAGATGTGAATCTTCAGCAATGTTTACATATGCTTTTGAAGAAAACTAAAAAACATTAGATTTTGCACTTCCAGGCTTAATTCATCATTCTATTTTGTTCTGTTTGAAGAAATCTATGCAAAATTATTAAGTTACTCAAAATAAGCCCAAAATAGAAGACTGAGTTTTATAAACAATTTACATATTTGTGTTTAATTTGTTGAAGATAGTATAAAATCTGCTCATATTTGGCATCCCGAATACAAATATTAGGAACCCAAACCCCTGATGCAGTGTGATTTTTAACAGTATGATTTAACATTCTTCCAAGAGAATATTGTGCACACTTTATTCTAGAATAAGGAATTTTTTTTTTTAGTATAGGGAAAATAATATGTATGCATGTCATATGAACTGAACTACTGCGTGTTAGTCTCTGTGCATGTATGTGTTCACTGCAGAAGAAAAAGGAAACAAAGTCCCACCAATAGTATTTGATTTGGAAATCTATTTACGTAGCAGGCACAAAAAATTAGGCTAGGAGATCACAGTGCATAGAGGGTCTTTTACCTCTAAAATATAAGCCTTCTCTCTTCTAGCACAGGAGGGTTAAATGCAGATCTTTTAAGTTGAGAAAATATGCAGTTCATGTGAAAGGCTTGATAGCACTATATACCCACCAAAAGCTTAAATGTGCCTGACTGGTTTTATGGAAGACAGTAAATTAGTCTTTCCTTTACCTTTGACAGGTGAGAAGCAGTTCTTGCATGACCGGTGGCTATCACCATACGTCCGCTGCCGCGCAGGTGAGGCTTTCAGTTTCAAAATGATGACTGGCAAGAAAAACAAGATGTCTTTCCTGGTTATAAATTTAACTCTTCTATGATTAGTCTGGGCCAATTAGGACACCCCTGGGGTTCAGACTATGGCTCAAGTACAAGCTTGAAAGCCTGATTAGCTGAGGTCTCTTGATACTTGTTCTTGGTAGTAAATGCTGGCACATATAGTATTGATTTTCATTTAGATATCTTAATGTTTCCAGACAATCCTAGCAGATGTGGGCTGAACTCAGATCTACGAGAGTGCTGGGCTGCAATCTGCAAGCATTTTTCTTGCCATTTTGTTTCATTTTTCCTAAACTTAACTGATTTGGAATCAGGAGATATAAATGAAAAATGCAGAGTTTGCCTATCAATCATGGCATGTACAAACATTGCTACTGCCCTTTTCTAACATCCTATTACCACTGGGTAGTTGGCTAGTCAAACAGGAATAAAAATTACACTGCAAACATCATAAGTTAGGCTTGATTTGTTGAGCAAGAAGCCTGACAATTCTGTAAGAGTTATATACCTCAGCCTCGCTGAAAATCAGCCTTGTTATGGCTCTGGTACGTCTATAAAGATTGTTCATTTCATATAAAACAGCTACCTGCACTGAAAGGCCTGAAAGGAAGAATGATGCTGGTTATAAATATAGAGGAAAATCTATTTGTCTGCCCCTTCTTGCTGTTAGCAAGTCACACGATGCAGCCCTTATGCTGTTCCTAGGCAGCAGGGGGAGTTTTCCATGGCCACCTTTTGCTTTCATCTCCTGGCCTGGACTGAAGCACATCATCTCTCTTTGTCATATGAGATAAAGCAATGAAGTGTGACCAGTGCCACTGCATTGCACTCTGCCCACCAGGAGCACGTTAATGATAATGAAAAACTATACTGCACCACATTTAAACTAAATGTGAGCGTAAGGCTGTCTGTCGGCAGACTGGTATAACAGTTAATGTCATAAAAGATAAATAGAAATTATTAGAATTGGCTTGGAAGGGATTTTTTTTTTATAGAGCAGGGTTGTATTCCTTTAAAGATACATTATCAGACTGTTAAATCTAATTTCAGACTACTGAGCAATTAAAATGATTAACATTCTTTACTTACATAGTTCGATTCATTAAAGTTTTAAACATCCTTTACACAGTATTTATGTTGAAAATAGAGAAATAACATGTTAATGTCTTGGATCATTAATCATTCAAATTTGCTGTATAGCCATTTTCTCAAAACCTTAGCACCACAGTGAATGTTTACAAACCTCAGAGGCATTTTTGAAAGGATGAACAAAATCAAATTCCACTCACCTCTAATATGTCCAACAGACCTTTTGTAGTTTCCAGGCCCTTGGTGTTTGCAAGAAAAATCAGGCAGAAAATTCCTAAAAGATTGTTTTAAAAGTTATTCTGCCCAGGGACTTCTACAAGTCTTAGCTGTCTTCACCTGGGGGCTTGCTCTCTCTTTGATATTTGAAGGTAACAGCATGGATGCTGTTACTGAAGCTAACAGGAATTCCAAGTCTTAGGTACTGAAATAAAAATATACTCTGAGTCTGGCATTTTAGTTTTCAAGAGTGTCAGATGGAATTTTGTATTATCTACTGACAAACCAGTTCATTAGATGGATATGAGAAGAGATCTTCAGGCTAGTAAATGCTGTGGTGGTAATGTTAGAGGTGAAACACCCACTTCCCGTCTGTGTCGGCAACAACCTCTGAAACACTGTGGGAAAAGTCATGGAAGTCAGTATACAGCATGTGACAAGACAATTATAAACCATCTATTAATGCTGGTCTTTTGAAAACATTAAGTCTACAGGCTTTTTAGTGGTTTGAAACACTGGTTTTGGTGGGGTTTTGTTTTGTTTTAATTCCTGCACCTACTGAAAATATCTGGGCCTTTTTGAAAGAAATGCCATAAAGTACAATGAGTGGTTGGATATAATCTAGACTGTGGTCCCATATTCTGGGAAGCCAGATTATTGTGTTTGCCTGTCCCTTGGAAGCAGCGGTAGAACTTGTGGCCTCAGATTGCAGCAGGTAAGAAAGCTCAATATTTGCCTCTCAGAAGTCCAAAGCAGCCCGCGGGGCTGAAGGAAGCATGCTGCCTGTGTCACTGCGTCTCCTGGTTTTCAGATAGGCTGTAGGCCAGCTATGCTGAACAAGCATGGTCATTACTCTTTCTGTGGCGCTATTAGTAAGAGGAAGAGGTAATTATAATTAGCCTTTTTGAAATCACCCAGGGGCTCAGCTGATACGTCAAAAACAGAGATGATATTAAACATGAAGATGCAGCTGTATTTTCCCAGCTGGCAGCATGAGCCTGGCACCAATACCGTATCTAGTATGCTAGGGTCTTCTACTTTGGGAATATCAAGGGGTATTCAGACTTCCTCCTAAATGCCTATTTCAGGCATTTCTCCCTGGGTAGACAGTGGAGAAGTGGTTTCCTAATTTAGGCCCAGTTATCTTACAGATTTACTAAGGAACACTGCCTCCTAATTTATTCACTTGAACAGGACGCTGAAATTCGGTTAGAGACAACTGCACTAATCCTAGGATCATTAGTAAATGATACACTGACAACAAATGTGTGCCCAGTCAAGTGGCTCATCTTCCAGTAAGATTTGACAGTATGAGAGGGTCAACTAGCTGTAGAGGATCCACACAACTGTTCTGGGAGAGACCATTTTTTACGTCTTCGATTTGCCGGTTTCTCCCTTTGTTCCAGTACTCTTATTCTCTGTGTAAGACTGCCTGACATAACGAGTGCCTCACTATGCAGAATCAAGCCATGCTATTTTACAGTACCATGTACTGTATCTGATGCAGCTCTAACTCTAGACAATAAAGGGAACTGTCAGCCTCTATCAGTGAGGATGTTTCTAATGCTGTTCCATCATTCATTTCAAGAGCAACACAAGCAGAACCTTTCCCTTGAGAGACTGACAGCCGTTATCATCTCTGCAATACTATAAGCTTTTGCTGACTTCAGGGAACAGAAATCCCAGAGGCACTCCTGAATTTCATGTCAGTGTATGGTGCTCTAAGCCAGCCCACCAAACTGGCACACAGAAACACTATACCATCGTAGAATAGGGCCGATAATTAACAGCTATTCAGATTAATATTAAGATTATACTACTTTCAATCAATTTGCTTAACTTTTTCCTACCCCAAATCCAGATGGAAGGAGACAAAGTGGAGAAATAGTCCCCTTAACTTGGACTGAGATCACTACCTGTCGTCGTGCTCCTGTCAGCCATGTCCTATGTCAGTGTCTTATTCAGAAGCCTGGGGCTTCAGCATATTCATGATCTCTCTGGTGTCACTGTGGTAGTCATGACTGCGGCCTCCTCCTTCCAAACTTTTCTTGCAAATTTGGATGGCATGGTGTGAGGGATTCTGAAGGACTGAGAAGGGCTTCCCTATTTGTATTAGAGTAGGGACAACAGGAAGTACTCCTATTACATTGATTTTATACACCAGAAATTTATCCATCATTTTGATTTGTGACAGGGTGTTGGCCTTCAAGTTGACCTAGCTGTGTTTGGTCACATAGTATTAATATCGATTCTGATGCCCCGAGTATCTTTTGCCTAAGCCTAATTCTCCTGGGGATTGTTGGTCTTGTTTCCCCATGGGGCTGCAGATGAGTTCTTCTCAAATGATCAGTCAGAGGAATATACTGAGCTGAAAATATAAACCCAGAATACCACAAAACCTTACAGATATCAGTGAAACACAGAATACGAAATTTAGTCCGGGTCTTTGGCTTTTCTATTTTGCTAATAATGAAAATTATATAACATGAGAATGACTTTTATTGTTGGTATATCTGGCAAATGATTTTTTCCTTTGAATTTTTTAGACGACTTATACCTCCCATTGATTTTGATTATTTACTGTTTGACAGGGGGAACACAGGCAGCCCGTGCTGTGCGAAAGATCAGAGGTGCCTTCATTCCTCAAGGCTATTGCCTTCTTTAATTCTTCAGTGTAGAATAAGTGAACTGATTGCATTTTTTTCTATTTGACACTTTATATTTCACATTCCTACATCAAACTATTGTAACATGCTCTCTTTTAGAGCAAGCTGCTCTGAGAATATAGCCTTTTTGTCTTGGCCATTATTATAACTCTTTGGTGACTTGTAACAACAACTTTCAGCCACTGTCCTGATTAATCATCTTTCAGTTAAACTGGATAGAGTATTTTGTTAATCCACTTTCTGTGCTTTTCTTTTATTGGTGTTATATGTATTTCATATTTAATCATCACATGATGTGACTTGAGGGCAGTTGTTCCTTGATTTCCCCCCCCCCCCGCCTTCAACCAGGATAGTCTAACAGGCCTAAGGGGAGTGCAGACACTGTACGCCAAACCTGGAAGTACAGAGCACAGATCAAATATTTGCAAATACAAACAAATAAATGTACAATCTATTTGGGCATGTAGTTATGTCTTGTGCATTTTTGAAAAATAGCTCCTTGGACAGACACGTTTTACAATGGTGAGAATGAAGCCAAAGGATATGAGTGTTTAGAGTCTTGGTGCTTTCCAAGTGATCCATTTTCTCATAGAAAATAGTTAATGAAGTAGCTAAAATAGAAAAAACCACAAGTTTGTTCTGTCAAACCTGACTTTAGGTCATGGTTCCACATATTGTGATCAAATAGGCTTCTCTCTCTTTTTCTCTATTATGAGATATGCTATATAGTGTATATTTCCAGTGACTAATGTTTGTGCTGTGAGTCCCTGTAGATGAAAACTTGGGTGATGTTAGATCAAAGCCTCCAGTAATTTTATAATTTCTTTATGAAGAAATGCTTGTTTTCAGCTGTAGTTGGCATCAGTCTAAATGAATCAGTAAAATGGGATGATCTCAGCTCATATAAATAATAGCAGCCTTCTCCTGTTAGAAATGCCTTTCTTCTGGAAAAGCCAGTTGTCTCACATTAATGCATTTCTAATCAAAAACACCAAGCCCCATATGGTATTTTTTAACACATTTGAGAAGCCTGGTTAAGACAGAGTTCTAAATGTACTGGAAACCAAAGTTCATTGTTGTTCGACACTCAAGAGACTGTACAAAGGATAAACCCTTGTATTTCTGTGTTATCCTGCTTACTAGTTTTATAGTAATGGGTCTCATTCTCTTTTCTCCTCCCCTTTCTCTGCTTTTTGTGAAATAGCCTTCATGTTACCATGTTAAAAGGTTTATCCTCTCTCTCCCTCTTAAACGTAATGAACATCAGAAAAGGTCCCTGAGGCATAAACAAAAGCCAAGAGGGAACATCCCAGAATACCAGGGGATGGTGAAGAAGGAAGTCCACAATAGTTCAGACTAACCAAATACTAGAGCTTAAGATCGAACTTGCCTGTAGAATTGCTGCTTGAAAAGAATTTGTTCACGTTTTTGTGATATTTTTAATATATAAGATATTTTTGTTTACATTTATGGTTTAACATAGTGGCATCTACTTCCTCTGAGTCATCATTAATTGACTTGCCAAAATCTCATATCATGGCTTGTAAGTTAGAAAACAAACATGAATTACTGGTCAATATTATATTACCTAAATAGTATATTACCTAAAATTTCTCATGCTGTTGAGGCACTTCAAAATCTAAGTACATCAAAATCCCCTGCATTTCAGGTTTAACTTCGAATTTTTACTAGTTTAAAGCAGATCTTTTAGCACAAGTTGTGGTAAAATACACAAATAAAATAAAAATTAACATAGTGTTCTGTAAAATCTACTATATTTCATCACAGAATCATACAAGAATGTAGGTTGGTCTAATCTAGTCTAGCTAGTCTAACCAGCCACCCAAAGCAGGGCTGACCACGTGAGGTTGCTCAGGACCATGTCCAATTCAGTTTTGCATATCTTCAAGGATGTAGATTGCACAACCTCGCTGGGTCCTTGTTTCACTATTTGACCACCCTCCTGTTAAGTAAGTAAATTAATCTAATACATTTTTCCCGTGTTGCAACTTGTGTTCCAGGGGTGTGGAAGCCTGAGGGTTAGACTTTTCAAGTAAAAGCAGTCAAAAATGCTCAAACCTTGACTCCCTCTTTGCCACTAGGTCTCCTGCACCCTTTGATCAGTGGGCCCACATTTTCTTTATCCTTCCTTTTTTTGCTATTGTACTTAAGGAAACCCTTCCTGTTCTTCTTATCATCCCTCAGTAGTTTCAGTTTGACTTCCTAATTCCATCCCTACATTCTTGGGCAATGCCTCTGCTTGGCGGAAGCTTGACACTCTCACCTTCTGTGTGTTTCCACATCAGCAGAAGTTCCTTGTTCATTCATGCTCACCTTCAGCCACACTTGCTCAAATTCCTGCATGTTGGAATGGACCACTCTGGGCTTTGAGGAGGTTTAATGTGACGATAAATTTTGAGAAGGGGAAAAGAAAGTTTAAAAAACCAAATCAATATTTTAGTTTCCAGTTCTGGCCCTGGCAATTATAAGGTAAGAGAATATAGTTCTGTGTATGTATTAGGAAGCAAAAGTGCCCTTAATGGCAAATTTGGCAACAGAGGAAGGAATGAGAGGGAATGGGGAGTGGTAATGAAAGGGCTTAATTTCAGCATGCACAATTAGGAGCTTGAGTAAAACTGAGATAAAATAATGGATTCTGTCTCAAGGACCTACAGTTCAGCTATTCTTACTAGCAGAAATAGGCCTTGTACAGAGTGATTCTCCAGCTGACAAACATTTCTGTGTTACTTCATTGTACTGACAACTTTTCCTTCAGAATTTTTACATTTATTTTTAATTGGAAGATTGTAAGGAAAAATTAATCACTGGGCACTACATGCTGCATTCTGACAGGACTGTATCCATTTAGGTGGAGGATAGAACTTTAAATGGGCTAAAACATGCAGGATGGAGAAGACCTTATCAGAGGCTTTTGAAAGAAGTACCTACTCATTTCTCGGACATCCTGCTATATTTTCATGACCATTTCAGGTGAGGGAGTGAGAGGCGGCGACCTCCTGTCGGGCTGACACTGAGCTTTTGGCAGGAACATCTGTCTTGTCTCTTAGCAGAGACAAAAGCTTATCAGTTTTGAAAGAAGTACCTACCTGAAATTACTGTTCAGCACACCTGGAGTGTCTTTCAGCTCATGTGAGGCTGCCTCCTGCAGTGTCAGCACCAAACGGTTGTTCTAGGAGGGTAACAGAAGCTAGAAATTTAGTTAGAACTGTTCGCACGTAGAAGGAAAACCAAGCATGCCAATGTGCTTCCTCTAGTTAACTTAAATTGCCCCTCTGACCCTGCAGTGCTTTTCACTGATGTACTGCTGTAATGTTACTCGAATGACATTTTGTCATTTGCTGAATGTTAACCTGCAAAAATGCTACCTTTGCTCCTTTACTCTGAGACAGGATGACATGCACTGCAGCCCCCAGTTGTTGGGGGGTAATTTTATGCTCCTTTCCTGACAGACAGGATTCCAATAGCACCATATGTCAAAAACTCCAACCAATTCCAGTCATGTACCCACACCGTCCAGCTGTCACAGCTATAATTATTGAAACTAAAGCCCAGAGAAGTTTGTAGTTTTGGAAATGCTCTAGTCTCCTTAGATCTTTACTACTGATGTTATAGCTGATTAGGACCCTGCCAGCCTTCTGTTGGTCTCTTGAAAACTGCTGTAATTCTCATTCATCATGGAAGCTAACCAGCTGCTCCAGAGCCATCCCCTCAAATGTGTTGCTTGATGTTATACTTTGCTGTTGTCCTGACCTTGATACTTTGGATGTTCAAACAAAGGCTACTTATTATGTTGGAGTTGGTACGAAAGGATCCAGTTAACTACATTCCGCACAGAAAAATGAAAATATTTTCATGTGGGTACCATGGCGTCACTGTGAAGGCTGCTACTAACCTGCACTCATTTCTTGGACGTCCTGCTATATTTTCATGACCATTTCAGGTGAGGGAGTGAGAGGCGGCGACCTCCTGTCGGGCTGACACTGAGCTTTTGGCAGGAACATCTGTCTTGTCTCTTAGCAGAGACAAAAGCAACTCCTGTAATCAGAGTTTTGATCCTTTACATCCACTTTTGTCACTTTTATCCAAATGTAATGACGTTTAACATCTTTTGATTCTCTTTGAAACTTTGGTCTGAGTAGAGAGTTCAGGTATTGGATTTTTCCATTAAAATCTTAAAGTTGAAAGTTTTGTCATCTCAAGGTGTTTATAAGCTTTAACCTTTTTGATAGCTTTTGCATTCATAGCCATTGCAGTGCTACCTACATGTGGTACATAAAACAGCACCTCTTTAGATGGCATTCTCACACTATATTCTTTTTTTGTCTCCAGGAATCAGCCCCTCTTGTACCCAGTGCAGTAGCTTCACTGACAGTGTTAGTTATGCTTTTCTGGTTTGTTCATTCACTTAAGAGGCATTTTTTTATTCTTAAATACATGAATGCTTTTAAATTTAAATAAACCCCAGGTAATTTACATGGCTTATATTTTGATCAAATGGCAACTTGTAATCAAGTGCCTAGACACTAATATACTGCTTTCATCCTGGATTTCCTAAACACTTTTGAGATGCTAGGTAAGAAAACATCAATACATTTAAAAAAGAAATGTTTTATTGATGAGGAGAGATTTTAAAGTGTGAAAAAGCAGGACTGAGTTGGAATTCTTGGACTGGAACAATGTACTAATCTGATGAAGAAAATGAAAGAGGGAAAGCTGTTAAACATATTCTTTAGTGACTGCCTTTCAATAATGAAGAAACTATTTCCAAAAAAGTGATCACCCCAAAAAAATGGAATTTGATATTGCTGGTGAGAAAGCTCAGAATGACTTTGAATATTGGAAGAAATCAAGCGTGTTGTCATGCACATCACTGGCTCCCATTTACAAAAAGCAAGGATGATGTAGATTTAAAAGGCAGACCAGATTTTTCTGAACACATATAAGAAATCACCCCAAATGGAAAACAAGCTGTCTCTAATTTATGGTTAATTCATAGTTTCAAAGATACCTTTTAATGTCCAGATTGGGAAAGAATTAAGAGATTTGGTCCAGTGGACCCTAAGATCCTCATTGTTTCCCAAATCTCTGGGTGCAGGATCTTGTATTTTCTCACTAGCTATCTCTTGGCAGTAGGCTGAATTCAACAACTTCTGGACAATTGATTGCACCTGACCCCACTTTTGGGACTCCTGGTAGTCCTCCTTAAAGTGAGCTGAAAAATAGTGAAATGTGACTGTTCAGTAGGAGACTGAAGGAGAACAAAAAGGGAGTCATCAGTCAAAGAGCTCAATACAACTGGATGACCAAAGACATGGAAACGAAGTAAACAGGAAAACAACTGGAGAAGCGATGAGCGTAAAGGCAGCAGAAGGATGTGTAAAGAGAAACATGACACATGGATTGTATCACAAATAAGGGAGCTGAGTGAGACATTTGAGCTGGTTATGTCAGCAGTGAAAGACAAGCCTGAGCAAACGGTTTAGGACAGTGAGCAAAGAATAAGTGATGGAAGGAATGTTTTGAAGTGCTGTACAGTGTGGAGTATAAAATAGGTGAAGCAGCTTTTTACAAGTTTCCCACTAAAAATGAAGGCGAGAATACATGTTGGAATTCTGAGACACAGAAAAAACTCAGTAAGAAACTTGAAAGAAAAAGGTGAAAGCGTAGGTGCAGGGCTCTGGCTAGCATGCAATGAACATTGAGTAAAACACAACCTGTTCAGAACAACAAGACTTACAAAGCCATCCAGGACTGAATGAGTAGGGGAAAGTGAAAAGAATACAGATCTGCTTCAGAAAATAATAAGAAAGAAATGTTTACAGAATGTATGGGGGAAATACAACAGATATTTTTATGTGATAATTTGTAATAAGACAGAAATTACTGTAGATACAATGTAGATGAATCTACTAAAATCTTTCATAGTCTTAAAAATAGGATTAGCAATCTATCTGGCAGAAATTACATATTTTGGGAGCTCATGGCCACCAAAAACCTTCTTTAAACTAATAGCAAACATTTACAGGAAGTTATAAATTGCAATTAGAGAAGAAGCCAATTGAACAGATTTCCATGATCATGGGAGTGGGAGAAGCGAGGGTGCTGTTACTGCCGCTGTTCAGTTTAGGGTTGGTTTTGAATTAAAAGATGAAGGGAGAGGGGGGGAAGAATCATATTGTGTGAGAAAACAGTGAAAAAACTTAGCTTCTCAGAGGATATTCATCTTATGGCTTCATTAAAGAACCATCAGAGGTTCCTCAGAGAAACTAAGACTGATATGCAGAAATTTAGACTGAGGTTCAGCATACAGAGGTAAGGAATGAAGTTTGAGACAACTTAAAAGGGGCTGTTAAAAGACAGTTTGAGGAATTTCAGAAAACTATTCTTTTGCTTTTGCCTCTTGTTTGATAATAGTGCTATTTCTTCTTGCCAAACTGAGTCTCTTGCTTCAGTAAAATTAATTTCAGTATAAACTTTAAAAAAAGGGAATGTGTGGAAAGTAACACCGTGGAAAGCTATAGGTGGAGCTTTCCTACTTAATCTAATGGATATAAGCATTTCTTAGCAATCTGGAGAGGCCACTTAGTGGCTCACTTAGTTGAGAGTGCTCTTACAACTGGTGGCTAAGATACTGCTACTAAATCATAACAAGTTTGAATGCAGTTGTATGTGTTTGAATGTTCTCGGTGATGTAGATGTCAAGACCATTTCCCTCCTGTTATATCTAACAAATAATTGGGAAATCTCTTACACCCCTCAGATCTGTGTAAATGTTCGTCAGCTGCCCACTTTGCATCTACTGTGTGTAATCTGGGAGACTGTGGGGTTTTAATGTTCTGATTTAAAGGAAAGTTGGAAACAATTGTGAAAAGGACTTTGGTTGATTATATGTAACTTACTCTTCTGGAATGTCGTAGTTGGAGATCATGTAGAACATGCTTAATTCTCTGTTGTTACAGAGTATTGCCAAAACAAACACAAGCGCAATAGAGTAATACTACACATTGCAGCAGGAATGCTGCAAAAAAGTTCCAACAGGGAGCTCGCTGGCCTAGTAAGTACAAAGTTGAGTTGGCTATGGAACCTTTAATTGCGTGCAAGAAAAACATGAAAGTGATTTCTTGGATTTATTGATTTATAGTACCTATGCCAACTGAGGCAAAGGAAGTACCCAGCTCTCCTAGGAAGCAATAAAATTATGCTTGTTTAATAAACAATTTATTTGCTTTTTAATAATTTTTAATATTTAAAAATGTCATGAATATTTATAATTTTCACTTTCAGACTATCGAGCTGGCATGTAAATAAAACGTTGTTCTAACCAGATACTTTGAAAATTATTCAGCGACAACAATCCTTTTATAAAATTTATAAAAAGTTTTAAAAGAATGTAGTAGTAGTCATATAATTACAATGATTGATTGATACCCATCTGCTTTGTTAGGAAGAATTTTTCAATTTTATTTCAGTTTCATAATTACCTTAACATTGATATAGTTGTAGTTTTGTATTTTTTTAAGTAATAACATATAAGGGGGGGGGGTGTGTGGTTGGGGGGAATAAAATGAGCCAAGAAAATAATAGTTATTCATAAGATGTTACTTTTTTTTTTCTTCTTTAACTGACAGTGTGGTGCAGAAGTCTACTGGGCAGAGACATGCCAAACTTATTTTTATCATTATTACTATTATTACTGTTCATTACAATAATGTACTTTAAATTTACAGTCTTAAGACATCCTTGGTGTATAAGACTATATGCGTAGCTATACACACCTAATTATTTGTGGAAGGTATTAGTATTGTAAATACAACTTATCTTTGTTATGAGTGGCATTAATAACAGAATTTCATAAATGCCAATATATAATGCGATAATTTCAAGACTCTCTGAAAATATGGTGCATTGTAGCTAAAGATGTTCACAAATGCATGTTGTGTGTGGATGAGGAGGGGGGAGGAGGGCTGTTTTGTGCTTAGAATGCTTTCTGCTGCATAAATATTAGCATTAAATAATTTTGAATACTTTGTTTCCTAAAAAGATTAGTAGCTTTTCTCTATGTGATAAATCGTGCAAGAGTTATTGTTCACACTAGTCTTCATACTGTATTGTTCCGTGTCGCTTTAAATAACCAAGTCCAAATTATGCTCAGCAAGCTGTTGGGAAATCTTGGAGGAATCTGAGCTGAAGGGCCAATTTGTGCCCTGACTTACATCCTGTGCAAATGCACCGATTTCATGCTGGCTGTAAACGATATAAAGTGATAAAGGATGTAATCTGTAGCATTTATTTTTGACTTAGCTTGTTTCTATTTTTTTCTATTTTTATTTACTTATGATTCTGTCCTAATGTATAGGAATTTTGTACCTATGTATTGCTAGTTTGTAGATAGCAGCATTTCACCCTCTCGTATTTTGTATTTAAAATTTTACATGAAACTCTTATTTAAAAAAAGAATACAAAAATCTACACGCTTGTTTACCAAAACTCCAATTTATATTGGGTCACATTTGGAATCGTAAACTTTGCACTTGTGAATATTGAACAATAATATATACTCTTTGTATAAAATATGCTTGTTATCTCGTTGTGGTCATATACTTGTTTCCTTAAATCGGTGAGAACATGCTGGTTCTTTTTTTGTGCATCTAGATTGTCTCATTTCAGTGAGACTTTTTGCAGTCCATGTTGCTCTGATTTCAGAAGAGAACCCACTTGCTATTCTACATGTAAAGCTATAGGCACTGGGGAGATAGGCTGCATAAATGTGTCTTCACCAAATTTGGTTTAAAGCGTAAAAGATCCAGCCAGCTATTGCAATGCAAAGTATCAATCTATTGTCTCGCCCGATTGTATATTTCTCCCTCTCTTCTAAATGTCTAGGAGTGAATTCTCATGCTAGAAAATAGAGACTGAAATAAGGGTTCTTTGGAGATATCAGAGTCATCTTGCTGTACTTCGGTATTTTAAACTGATTTTGTTCCCTGATGACTTCTGCAGCAAGAAAACCTCAACTTCTGGGCATTGTTAAGTAATTGGCAGAAAGTGACAAAGGCAAAGACATTCGGGCATAGCCCTAGTATTAATTGAAGCTGTGCAAATAACTCAACACATCAAGTGAAAGAGGTGAACTGAGCGGTTTCCACTGAGTTTAAGGACAAGGTGAAGAATTCCACTTTTCTTAATGACCTTAGGAGAAAAAAGTATTTTGCAAGACTGTCCATCCTACAGTAATTAGACCTAAGTCTGTTTAATAAGGAGAGTGTAAGACCAGGTACTGCATTTGCTTTTTTTGCTGTCCCACCATATACCTTGTATGTCTTTACCGAGCAAGTAGTCCCAGTGAAATAGGTGGGACTATTGTTTTAGCACACGGTGGTTCATCATGTGGGACTGGTCTTTTGTGAATAGGTCCTCCTGTATTACTCTATTATTAGTCTGCTTTCTGCGCTGCCAGATGTTGACAAGCCACCTCACCATTCACTAATACAAGGAAAACGCTAATAATTTCAATGGGAAAAACAAAGAACCACGGAATGTGTAATTACTGTCTAGTCTACAGATCATCCAATTGTTATTTTCAATTGAGGAGGATGCTCACCCCTACTCAATTGCTGTTAGAAAAAAAGTATTAGCTGACTGGATAGTAGAAGAGAGTGAACCAAGTTATGCTACTATTCAATGCTCACTACAGTTTGTTTTCATAGCAGTTTAATTTGGCAGTAATTGAATTGGAGAAGCCGGTTTAGAGTAACAAGAATCAGAAAATAAATGCGATTTTTTGGAGATTAATGACTTCAGAAATAACTGGCTTAGAAAACCTTGTTGGCTTTAACCATTCCCTTCAGTCAGGGTTATTGTGTAAACCTAGTTTGGCTCTTCTGCCATTTTGTGTTTTCTGGGCATTCAGTCACAAGTTTGAATATCGGAGATTTTGGCAAAATTATAACCGTTTGAAATGTTCACTGAACCAGCAAGTACGATGAGTAAAAAATTACTAGTAGATATCATAGACTAATGAGAAAAATTAATGTGGGTCAAACATAACTAAGGTTAACCTCTGCAACTTGCCTAAGACGTATAAAATACAGTCTTTCACTAAGTGATTGGAAAAAAATGGTAATCTTCACTTGAAATCTGATTCAAACTATAATGTGCAAAAATGCTTCAAAAAGGACAGTAACCTCTGTCAGTCATGTTATAGAAAAGCAGTTGGTAACACCAAGAGGTTTGTGCTTTCAGATCAGGGTCTTTTTTCACCACTGTAACAGAATTTCCAATGCACTTCCACAGAAAAGGAAAAGACTCTTCATATCCTTTATGTCCACCAAAACCATGAAGTTTGTCTCCTAGGATTCCCCCGTAAGTGGCCTTTAGAAATTTTTTGCATAACCTTGCCACATCTTCTACCCTAATTGTTCTCTCATGGCCTTTACTACTCCAGACTAAGTTTTCTGCCTTCTCAAGAAGTTAGAGAAGAGGGTGCCAACGAGAACTCCCACTGAGACTTTCTTCAGGTACAAGGAAGTTTAAGCCTTGTGTAGGAAAGCCATGGATTTGCCCCAATTCTAACCCACCATTAATAAGTGCCTTGGTTTTCTGTTTTCTTATAGAAAGTTTTGGAAACTTACTCCTGTGCAAGCATAATTTTTGAAAGAGCTTTTAGGGAAGCTATTAACTCTGCTGGCATATGGAGAATTTATAATTTCTGCAAGTGTTATATAGGAGAGACCCTCTCATGTGAGCATATGATGCATTTAACTTGTGTTATGAAATCTGCTTCTGTATCTGGCAATGATTTCAAATTTCCTGAGGTCTCTGTTTAAACTATAACAGAACTCACAAGCACGAACTGTCACTGAAGGGGAGCTAAAGTTATGGTATGTTATGCTTAGGTAAAAAATATTAACAGAATATTTTAATTGTTTAGGCATACCAGACATAAAGCAATGATGTGTACATTTTTGAAAATAGTCTTAGCATTTACTTTTGTGTTACATACTGATGCTCAATCACCCCCTCTCTTCCCTATACCCCAAAGATGCTGTCTGATGTATTTCTAAAATGCATTTTGTCTTGTGCAGATAACTGACAATGATTCTGCTGGCCAAAATTTTTAAATATTTATTATTCTTTTTTCCTATTAACTGCCAACTACATGAGGAACCATGGCTCTTCTTCCCCCCTTTCTTAAGAAAAACAATCTATTTCATATGATGGTTTTCACAAAGGATTGTAAATGCTCCCAGCTGGCCATCTCGCCTCTGACCAATCAACCCACGTGCACCTCTTTTAAAATAGGTGCTTGTGAAGTATTTTGCTCTTTTCCCCTCTGGATTATGAAAAGAACGTCCTGTATGTGAGGGTAAAGGATGATTTTGCACAAGCAGGAGGAGTGTAACATTGATGACTGGTGAAAATAAGGACGGATTTTTGTAGTGCTAATACACATGTATCTAAATCACGATCTTCCAACAGTGTAGTTTCTTTGTAAGAGTTTCGAGTTTGTTTTGCTGGAACTTAAAAATTATCTGCTGGAATAAGTTCACAAAAGTCCGTGTTCCTATGTTAGCTGCTTCTGTAGGTAGTTTGGTGGTCAATAATATGACTCTCAGAGAGGTTTGGCTCCTCACGTTCTTCTTCTCTCCAACAGTGTTTAACTCTTCTACAGGTCTGTAGCAAGTTCTACTAAGACGTGAGGATAAATGGGTGTTTTCTCCTTAAAAATCCGATGTAACTGGGATATTAGGGCACTGTTGTTGAAGACTGTTTACTATGCTGCCCCCTAAAGAAGATTCATTTTAATTTGTCTGAATTAATGAAATGCTAAAAGCAGTTCAAATGCTGTGTTTTCTGTCAGGAAGCACAGCCACTTATGTAGGCCTGCTACTGAAGCCGGCAGGGGCTTGAATTGTTTCTGCAGAAGTTTTTATATATTCTACAAGTTTATATAAATTTCCTTTCAAATTTGGGGCTTGTATGCCAAGCTTTAAAACAGGGAAGTGAATTTTTATAGTCCTGTTATAATGGAAAGATTGACCTTAATTATAGTCACACGAACGACTCAAATAATATAGGAAAATTAAGAAAATAATGAAATTATAAAATTATATTTTATTCTATTACACCCTTAGAAAACCAACATTATAACTTAAAAAAAATGCAGTAAATAAAGCTGTTTACAGTTAGTGATGGTTGCCAATTTCCTTTTCCTCCTTTTAAAAAAAAAAACAACACAAAACCAAAAACACACAAAACACTCTTTTAGGCAAAAACTGTCTCTATCATATTATTTTTTCCAAGACAAACATTCAGTGCCTGGACTTTTAAACAAGTGCTTTATCCTTGAAAATTAAAATAAAATATTTTCATGTAATCAGTAAATTTTGTTATGAAACTTTACAGCAGCTATATTAAACAATAAGAATAACTACTATTTTGAAATTCTGAACATCTTATAATTAGACCAGCCTTTAAGAAATATTCAGAGTTAAGGCACATTAGAATGTATTCCACAACATGGAGACAGCCCTGACAAAGAAACATTATTCTTAGATTTACAATTAATTACCCTTATGTCTATACCTTGCATTCAATTTGCATATCTTAAAAGTGCTGTAAATTTCATAGCACTCCCTTGTTATTTAAGATCATTCCGCTTTAGTAAAAGTTTCTACGGTGATAACTTTCTCTTGATTATGTAGTTGTGAGGTCAATAAATCTGGCTTTACTTTGCTCTACAATGTTATAATTTTTCTTTTTTTGTGTGTTTTTCATTATTTTGCTCCTTGTTCCTCCTGCCCTCTCATTTATAATCCCCTGAAGAACCAGTAGATAGAGAAGTCTGGCTAGAAGACGAAGTGAGTGGTCAGATTCTCAGATGTTATCTTTTTCCCAGAACGCACTGGTACTGGGTGTCTGGCATGTTCTATACATCTTTCTAGTGTCAACCTCATTAAACAAATACAACTTGATGTATAGCTCTCAAGAAATGAAATTTCATGCAATGAATTTCCTCTATTCCAGCTTGTGTTCCTTTTTCTCCCTCTTTTCTACTTCGGGAGCAATTTTGTACATTCTTGATTTCTGGCATAATTTTACATGGTGACTGTTCATAATTTTGTACCTTGAAATTTATCAGTGATTTTCTGCTATTTAAAGAAATATCAATGTTTTAACTCACAACCTGACATTTCTACTTTCTAAACAAGGAATCATTGCCACTGGATGAGATGTGATATACCATTCAGAATGTGGTTCCGTATGTTGAATTAGGTCAGATGTGTATGCACATTTTCTCTAAATATTAGACGTAACTGTTGCAACACACTTGTTTTAAATGCATAGTCTTCTATGGGCAATTATGTATAAATGTGCTAGAACTGCGTTTTATGGTCTAATTCAAGGTTAACACAATATCCTGTAAGCCAGAAGGACATTGAACACTTTGCCAGAATAGTAAATATTACTCCTATCCTTCCCCCCCCCCTTCAGTTTAAAAGTACTTTAAAAAGAAATGTATTTTCAAAGTAAAATAAACCTTATTTAATGAGACTATATATTATTTACAGAAAAATGCCACTAAACTCAATTAGTACTGGTCTTACCACTAGGTAGAATTGAAGTTGAATTTTTTTCTTAAATGCAGTTCATTGAAGTCATTTACTGAATCTGGGGCAATATTCTATTTTTAATCAAGTTTAAAAGCATAATGTATGAGAAAACAGCAACATACTGTATAGATTTTTGTAGATGCACTGCTGTAAGAAATCCACAGACAACTGTATAAAGTTTATGTCCATATTCTTTCTTTTACTAAGAAAAATCGCTTGAATGTTATTTTAAACAGATAATTCCTTATTGCTACCCATCTATATTATTAATTGGTAGCTTATTAGAGCTATTTTAAAAGTTATTATTGCAGTCTTTTTCATTTAATATTTTACTGTATAACACTATAATTTAAAACTACTTTGTTGGATAACAGCAGCGATCCAAAACATTGTCTGTTGCTCAGAAACAGAAATAGTAAAATCATGGGAAGCAGAGCTATTGTATTGAAGTAATGACTAGCTATACTTCATATATTAAACAAAACCTCAGAATATGGTACTTTTAAATACTTTAAATGAGCCAATCATTGTGAGCTTTAAAACCGAATATATATATATATATATTTAAAATTAAAGAATCTGCTGTTTTTCCCTTGGGACATGATGTTAAAGTTACGGGAAAGATCAGGGTGCGAGATTTAACAAATATTTTAATCTCTGCTTCTGAATTTCTGCCACGCCTTTTAATACATAAATAGTTTTGAAGATTTAAAGTAACTACGTTTATCCTGATTTTTATGGGCCTGGTACAAGCAAGGGTTGAATATGGCACTATTCTATTTGATTATAATATAACATTTCTATTAAAATGATTTTTAAAAACCTTCCCAAAATTCCAATAACACTATTTCAAGGAGTATAACATGGTAGTGGAGATTAGCTAGCCCTGGAATACCTTGGCAAAAGTGTTCAAGTAGCAAGAGTTTTTCTAGTCTTATGTCCTATATACATCTGTTAAATTACTCTGAGATCTCATTAAATAAAGCTAATGTACTTGTAAAACAGTGGGGAGAGACAGTATATCATTGTAACTGTTAGAAAGAGCCATTCTGGCAAGGAGGGAGCCAAGAAGGCTAGGTGTATGCTGGTCAGTGTAGATGTTTCTAGGCCATAAATCTTGGCCCTTTCCTGCCTAGTTATTGTGTATTTCTTTAGGTGAGAGATTGATTGTAGCAACGGAAGATGAATTTGCCCATAGACCCTTTCTTTTTTTTTCTTTATACTCCTGATGCCTTGCCAAGGTGATAATGCTTTTTTTCCTGCAATCATTTGTTTCAGATTAAAAGCATGAAACTGCATGGAGAAACACGAGAAAGCTTGTCTCTGCAGTCAGGCAAAGATGAGGGCATGAAGATGTATACCTGTCCCAGGTGGGAGAAAAGCACGGTTTGCCCCCTCAGGATTTGTAACAGGTTTGTCTGAAGGAGCATGAAATAGGGTAAAATTTGAGAAAGAACCCCGGCGTTTCTTTCTTGTGCATTTTGTGCATGGTATTTTAATTTTTAAAGTCTTGCTGAGTTGTACAACAGCGATACTAAAATATTCTTTACCTCTCTATTTACTGCTGAGCAAAGCGCATAAGCGCTGCACCCCTCCATGTTTCCCGTCGCCATCCCCCGCCGCCCGCCCCGCCATTTACACTACGTACTGAACACGGAGGGGAATACTCTTCGTGAATATATATGGGCGCTGAATTTATAAGGATCAATATAGTCACAAATGTTGTACAACATGTCAGGATATCATAAAAAGCAGGCAGTCCTATATAAAATACTAGCTTAATCTTGGAGATTTTAAAGCCTCATTAAAATGTGGATAAAGTCCATATATGGAATGGCAGCATTCAAAAGGTTGAAGCTGTATATCTGTGGTGCAGAAATTTTAACCGTTACATTTGAATGTCAGTCGACTCATTTGACCACGGATGATATTAACATGTAAAAAGTTAAGACGTTGAGATGCATCGTACAGATCATATAACCCGACAGGATTTGTTGTTTAAGGTTTGAGGAGTGCGATGAATAACCTTGGCCCTTAATTTGTGAAATCTGAGATTCTAAAATAGAGGTGATGATACGAGCATCTCGCAGCAATCAAATTTTACATCACGGGACTTCCAGGCAAACTTTATAACTTCTGCTAAGAAAAGACCTCGCTGCTTAACTGGGCAGAAGGGTTGGGTGGTGCAGGAGCCGTTCCGCACACTTGGGGGTAATGGGATGGCATGGTTGTGGCTGGCTTGGGAACCTGGTTAGAACAGAAGAGGCACTTTCAA
>NC_138589.1:10817155-10882155 GCF_964289735.1 Phaethon aethereus | reverse complement strand
ATACACCTATTGATCGATGGGCAGTATTCCTGGGCTTGGCTTTAAAAAAAAAAAAAAAGAAAAAAGAAAAAAGGAATCCTGACAAATGCAGGGAGATTAAACTAACTTTTTGAACAGATGAGCTCAGCAGATAAGGGTTAATAAGTTTAGCTTTGAGGATGTGCGTATCATGTGCAAGCCCAAGCATCGAGACAAAATGATCTTGCACCTCTATAGACACGCTAATCCATTAACATTGCAAAAGACTTAGATGCACGTTTGGGAATTGTGTTCCATTGATTTTATTGTCATCTTTTTGCACAAATAGTAAATAGGCTAACATTTAAGGAACAGTGTAATTATTCCCGAAAAGCAAGACATCAATGTAAAGTTTATTGTTGTAGACCAGACATTTTGACAGGAATACTGTAATATCCCAGAGGTGTCACTGGGTTACTGAAAAGGTTAAAAATTGGTGCATTGTGTCGGAGAAGAAAGGCAGTAACAACAAACAGCATTCAAAAAAATCACAGGCACTTCTGTAGGAAAGTGGAAACGTGTCATGTAACAACATACAGCTTCTGTAAGTGGATTGCTGCACCGAGGAAGAAAGTGAAACGTACCTAATGAAAATGCTTCCTCCACTATCAGCGTTTCAAGGCTCTCATTATTTAGATTGCAAAAATAACTTTCCTCTCAGGTTCCTCCTTTTATTCTATGCAAACCCCACACAAGCTGATGTGTTGTGGAGTTTGATAGGGCTGTGTCTGAAAATTTCATTTATCTTTTCTGATAATTGTGGGAGAAAATTCCCACACGAGACTTTACTTGTTAGACTATGCTGGTTTTTTCCTTACTAGCCATGTGTATGTATGCTAAATCAGGAGGACAATAGTATTTTTTATAGAGTGTTATTTGACAAGGAGAAAAGTACTTGCAGTCTTGCGTTATAGTTGACCAGCAGAGAAGCATTCATTAGAATCTGAATGAGAAGAGGGAAGGGATATACGACAATTTATTGTATGTACCGAAGAACAAGATGGTTTACGTTTAAGTATATTGTTGTTTAGCATTCTAGAGGACTAGGAAAGAAGGACATGTGTCCTTTTGTATACTGAATATAGTATGTAATTGGATCAGGAATTGGCACGTATTTACCATGACGTTTTGAGCCTTGTACACTGTCAAGAACTGTAGGTTTTTTTCTTTTTCTAAGTACATGTATTTCCATTAACAACTCCCAAATCCCAGTTTTGACTTAAAACATTTTCATAGCATTTCTGATAGTTTTTTTTCAAGCTACCCAACTGGATACGTAGTTGTCTTTTCTTCTAGAAGGTAGGAGGAAGTATAGAAAAATCCATCATGAGCCATCAGTAGGGTTTGAATCTGGGAACATAAGCACAGGTCTTGTTTGCGCTAAAAGAGGAAGTCTGCTATCTGGCAGCAGGGACTTTTATCCTTCATTTGGATTAGCCACTTCATGTGTTGCAAAACATTTTACAAGCATTGTACAAAAGCATAACATGAAATATGCATATCGTATGTGCCAACCATTTCCAAGGATATCGATATGAATACATTTAACAATATGTCAGTCACTCACCTTGGGGGCCTCCATTTTAAGTGTCATTCCAAATTCTAGGTTATTTCAACTGAAAACAATTTATGGTAGTGGTGGCGTTTTGGCGGGCTGGCGCAAGGACATAGAAACAAGCCACCTTGATTCTTGCATTATGTGCTAGGTCACTCCCTAGAGGTTGATATTCAAGTTCCTAGTGGCAGAAAGAAGGAAGACTTCAGTTTTACGCACTTAATGACACTACTTTCTCACCTAGTGAGTTTAGATCTAACTTTTTCAATCTGGTCATAGAATCATAGAATGGTTTGGGTTGGAAGGGACCTTAAAGATCATCTGGTTTCAACCCCTCTGCCATGGACAGGGACACCTTCCACTAGACCAGGTTGTTCAAAGCCCCATGCAACCTGGTCTTGAACACTTGCAGGGATGGGGCATCCTTCTCTGGGCAATTTGTTGCAATGCCTCACCGCCCTCCCCTCCACCCCCTCAATGAAGAATTTCTTCTTTGTGTCTAACCTAAATCTACCCTCTTTCAGTTTAAAGCCCTTACCCCTTGTCCTGTCACTACATGCCCTTGTAAATAGTTCATGGATAGTCCTGTTCTCTGGTTCCATAACCATCAATGAGAAAAAGCAATGAAATCCCAAGACTGATCTCAATTGCAGACCCAGCAGAGCTGCCACTAAGAAGTGGTGAATATGGCATTCCTTATTTTATATCCAATGCCTTTGGAGTTTTTCAAATGAGGTGGAGATCTGTTTTTCAGAGCTATGTAAAATGTACATGTAGCATGGTAGTTTTATTAGTTCTGGGAAGAGTCACAATTAGGGAGCTGTCAATTGAAACAGCATTGTTCAAAACTTTTGAATAAATAATTGGTGTGAGAATCCTGCATCCTCAGATGACCTAGACGTGGTAGATCTAATTATGTCAACACTACATACTTTTCAATGCTCCTTTTTCTTTGTTGCCAATATTTATTCTGTTTCTTTTTAATTGACTGGGGCGGGGGGAAAAAGTGATTTCCCTATCTTTTTCTTCTTTATGTTTTATAGGGATGTAACATAAGAAAAAAAGCTGCACCTAGGAATTCTGGGTTTTGTTTTACAGAAACCATGAACAACTTATGTATAAAATTAAAAACAGCACTTCAGTTGTTCAAGAAAACCAGCATTGCTATGCAGAAGAAAACTAATGAATCTTGCTTTCTGTATGCTGGTAGAATGTGTTCTGCTGACCTCAAATCTCTCCCAGTTCAGGAGATTATGAGGGCAGAAAACTGTTCCCAAACTTCCAACTGAAGGTATATCACCTCGCAACATACACAGCTGCTTTGGCTACCAATGGGGACATACTGCTGATTCCATATCCATAAAATCTGGAGAGAATTCAGGGCACACAGACTAGTTTCCCTTCAGCCAAGATGAAAAAGTCTGAATTCTATCCTCCAGATTGGAAGATTAAGAGGTGCTTAGCTGCCCAGATTGCATTCCCACTTCTATGCACAAAATTGGGCCTTACTATATTTATGTATCATCTTGAAACAGGGAGAAATTAATGTTGTTTCTAAAATATCGTCCATTAAGGACGCATATAAAGAGAAGTTCTATAAAATTTTTGAAATTAACATATTTGCAAATAAGTACAGTTTTGCAGAAGAACATGTCAATACTCATAAAATAAATTCAGGAAAAGCTGTATCTCTTCAGTGTGTATTCCTACTTTACCATATATTACCATGACATGTCCAACCTATTTGGGCACTATTTTGGTACGATTCATAAAAAGGCAGGAACCCTTTTCCATAGTGGGGATTGTTCCCCATAGAATCTTTGGGTTGAAAGGGACCTTTAAAGGCCATCTAGTCCACCCCCCCTGCAGTGAGCAGGGACATCTTCAACTAGATCAGGTTGCTCAGAGCCCCGTCCAACCTCACCTGGGATGTTTCCAGGGATGGGGCATCTACCACCTTTCTGGCCAACCTGTGCCAGTATTTTACCAGCTTCATTGTGAAAAATTTCTTCCTTATATCTAGCCTGAATCTGCCCTCTTTTAGTTTAAAACCATAGTTGTGACATAATGCCGTTGCTTAAAGTGTTATCTTCTCACAATATCCTGTTCACTGTTAAATTACGTTTCTGTATTTTTTTTTTTTCCCTTGGTTACAGGGAAATCTAGTGAGCCCCTAAAGATGTAGCCAGCTTTTGAAAGAAAAGCAAAGCTTCCCCTTAGATGTGATTAATATGTTATTGTTGCTTATGGTAAAAGTAAGGGAGATGTCACATGTTATTACTGGAAACAAGTAGTCTTTCTCTTAATTCTGTTTCAGCCACTTGTTAGCAGTTTTCTCCTTAAGCCCTTCAGTGTGGTTTACAGGCAGCAGTGACTACCAATATGCATTTGTATTGGACTTTTCTCTGATTAGAAAGTAATGAAAAACACAGAAAAAAAAATCTGAATTACTAATTATTCATTAAATAAGATGTCAGATCTTAGGATAATTCAGGTGGGAAGGGACATCAGGATGTCATCTAGCTGTTGCTTCAGTATTTATGACTGCCTTATTTAAGCACTCCTGGAACTTGTCTAAAATGCTGAACCTGGTTCTAACTCTACATTCATTGAAACTATTGAGGTCTACCACTGACAACAGGGCTCAACTTAATTGTAAGCACTTAAACGTCTGTCTACAATCTGCCTTTGAAGGTTGCATCAATACATTCTCCCTGTAACCTTAGAAGACTTTTTCTTAGGTATGGATACAGCGAAGGCAGACTTGTCTTTTCACCCAGCATTAAAAGCTTTAATTATATTTGACAACATTTTATACTGAGCTTGGCTCATTGTCTCACAAGGAGACAGTATGCAAACTTTATATAGAAGCAGCAGAAAATTCTGACTACATTTGTTTGTTATAGCAAAAGCCAATTCACTGAAATGCAAGCCTTATATTTATTTTGTTGAAACTTGAACAGTAAAATATGTCTAGTGCCCAGTATGGAATTTTGGATCAAAATGGAAAGGAAAATACAGAACCAACTGCATTTTGAGGCCCAGAGCGTTTATATGGATATTGTCTATTTGGATTTCTCATCTTGTTTTCTTGTGCACTCCCACGATGTCTCCTTCGGCCCCACAAATTCACCTTTCTCCTGATGAAGTACTTTTGAAATTTCAAATGTGTTTTGTGGCACAGAAAAAACATTTCATCCATCTTTACCACACCTAGACGTGAAACATCATCTTATATGGGCTGAAATCATGCTTCCAGAGAAGCGGCATGTAGTCATGCTTGTTTGATGACCCAATATCATCCCTGGAATATAGCAGAGGAGACTGCTTAGAACATCATGTGTTACTGTTGAGTGAATTTCATAGCCCAGGCCCTGCACCAAGACATTTCCCTCCATCCCCTGCAATGCATACCGCAGGAGTATTCCATCTGTTTCTAATGAGCCATAGTGGGGGAAGAAATTTTATTTATGAACAGCTCCCACATCACTTGTAGTTTTATGGAGGAGTGTCTTTGCAACAGTATTTGTTTGTGACAAAAACTTTTAGCTATTTGTTTATTATAATATCTGTGGATATTGAAGAGAACAGATTAGCCAGTTCCTAAACCTGGCAAGCTCTTTGGCTGATGTTTTCCTGTACTTTGAGAGCTGGTTCCAGACCACAAATTCTTCTTGTGTCTTGCCTCTATTCTCCAAAGTATAGATGATAATTTTTTATGTACCTATTCTATTATAAGGGTGATGCAATTTTAGCTAGATTTAACTCTAAACAAAGAACAAGCTGTTCTTTATTTAATTCTGGTTGTAAAGAAGTTATAGCAAAATATAATTGGAGGATGAAACAAAGGAACAAAAAATATCACTTTGTATAGGCTTTCTTTTTAAATGTAGGCTTCTTTGTACAATAGAGCACTGCAGTGTTTTTTGGAGGGAAATAATTTACTGTGATATGTATGAAATGGAATTTTGATAGACAGAATAAGCAGCAATCCTGTTCTAAACTATAGATTTTCAAGCAGATTGATGCAACAAATTGTTAGCAAATAGCAGTTTGCAATTTGATGCTAATTAGACATAAGGCAAATATGTGCCATGACAAATTAGCAGCAAACCATACTGAAAAGGATTAGCAAGAGCTGGCACAGAGACTGCTCGATTTTGCATACTTCCTTGTCTTAGTCTAGGAGGTCTGAGCCAGTTTTCCTTCTCTGTAAATACAAAACCAGAGCAGAGATCACTGGAATGGTAGAATGCCTTTAATTGCATATTTGAAATGTTTTAACTCTCTCTTAATCCCATGGAGGCTTTTCTCCATATCACCAGCTTTATTATCCTGGGAGATGATCAAGTACTTTATCCATTTAATATTATAACTAAATACATTATGAGGTAAGTAACTCACAGGGTTGTTTACTTTAACAAGTCTATTGTACTTATAGATATAAGAAAAAGCCCCATTCTTATTCAAAACACTTTCATTTAACTTCCTGCAAATGTGTTTTTCAGCAGATTTAATTATTCATTTCATTAATAAATTAATTTTTGCTAGAGGATTATCACACTTCTTTATTGATGTGCACAATGCCCTTGTAGTAGTTAGTCTAGATCTAACTCATCATGATATCAAGAAGTGATAACGCAGTTGTGCTTTCAAGCCAGAGTGCAGCAGGCGGGTAATGTTGAACCTAGCTCTTCAGACATACTCCTGAGTAAGAACAGAGCTGTAGGTATGACTTCAGATCTCTTGCATCTTTAAAGGATGAGATAATTGTGTTAAGATCACGAATGCTGAACAAAAGCCACAGTAGAAATACATCAGTATTTAAGCAGCTTATTCTTTTTTTATGTGGTGGTTTGTTTATTTTTTTTAAATTAAGAGTTTCTGAGGTAAACCATCACTTTCTCCAAGCTTTCAATTCGTATTTGCTGATGTGTACTTTGTCAGTTTGGATATGTAAAATGGCATGTTTATACTTCAAGGAATCATTGGGTAGATCAGAAGTTCTTAAATGCTGTTTCTCTTTGCAAACCTGAGTTTCTAGGGCATACAAAATATTTAACTTATTAGCTGATGTAAGGTGGCTGGTTGTCTAAAAATTTTTACATTCCCAACATTCCTATGTCCATATACGAATCAAAAAAAATGTTAGAAATAGTTCAAAGGTGCTAAAACATTATGTGGTTAGATGTATACACACATTTCAGTTAGCAAAATAAATGAAGTGGGAAAATAAAAGGATATTATGCACAAAAGATACTTAACTTCTTTCATATGTCTTACAGAGAATTCCTCAGACAATTTAAACCATGATCAATAACAAGTTTTGCCACAGTGCTGTCTTCACATATAAGCAGTATGATAACACACTATTAAGGATTTACAAAAAGGCAATGAAAGAAGTTGTGCTGTTTAAAAAAAAGAAAAAGGGGAAAAAAGAAAAAAACGAAGCTTTTCTTGCAATTTATGAAGGCATTTATGTATTATTCACATAAAGGGCACTGTCCTGTAAAAGCTTCTGTGTGCACTGAGGCCTGGAGAATGTCTTACTAGTATTGCCATGCTGTCTCTCGCTGTGAATGTTCGTCTGCTCCCTTTTGCCAATGTTTTTGCCCACTTGCCACATTACGTCTGAAATTCAGGCAATGATCTTTACGCCAGTGCAAAATCTTAGAAAAATTAACCGATTGCCCTCCTGACACAAAGACATATTTCCTTTTTGTTGCCCATGAATTATACTGGTGGTGTGTTCTTGGTAGGCAGTTAGTTGCATATATTGAAAGAGTGTAGCAACCCCTCAACGGGCAAATTTAGACTAAAAATAAAACTAGTTGAAAGGGATATTGTTAAGAAATTTAGGATTAAATGCTATGTATAAATGGTTGTAATTTCCTAGGGGAAATTCAATTCTAGTCAAATCTTTGCATATGTTATCTTCCCTCACAAAAGCATCACAAATTTTCTGCCCGTAATGTAGCTCGAAAACACCCTCACTGCTCAGTTCTGTGACAGCTTTTCTGGCAGTGCCTAAGCAGATTTTACATATTCATATAGATACACTGTCAACCCAGATATTGCCGCCGTGAGCTTTGCTTATCCTTACTGCAGTGGTGGTGCTGGCAAAGCTTTATGCTAGAGTACCGATGTTGAACACACCCCTTCTGTTTTGATAGAATTGCTTGGTATAGACGCTCTCGCTCTTCTGATGCGCTTCGTTATGGCCGTTAGGGTGACTCCAACGTATCTGGGTCACCCGGTACCTACTGCCTGGAAAACCGGTTTGGAACAGGTTGAGAATCTCCTCTGAGCTGGTGGCTGCTTCATAGCCACCTTCCAGTTTTAGACCTTCCTCAACTTCTAGCTAAGGGGTGGCTTTCTTGGGGACTGGGCTTGAAATTTTGGTCTCTCCTGGTTTCTCCCAAGTAGCTTTGGGAACACAAAGTGGTTGTGGATTGCTTTAATGTAAATTTGTAAGAAATAAATTTTCAAGGGGAGGGAAGTATATGTTTGGTGAAAATGAAATCTACATAAATTTCTTAAACTGATGGAAAAACATGGAAAAAACCCTCATAAAATGGAAAACACTTCTTTTGTGGTTTTGTGCAGGTTATTTCACCTGCCTTGGGAAAAGACAGTAGACGTTAGAGCAAATTCATCCTGATAAAGCATACATATTTTTTGACAAATGTATTATCTCTATTTAGATCATGGTATTAATAAGATACATTATCTCCAGAAAAATGTGTGCATTCGGGGAGATCCTTATTGATATTGCTGCAGAGAGGTAAGTTCAAAAGGCCAGATTTTCAAAACTGTTTTCTTATATTGTGCAGGCAAATTTTGTATATTTTGAAACCATGTAAGTTGGTATTTGCATGACATATTGTGCCTGTACATTTACCTAAGATATTTGCATGCTTATTCGTGTACAGATGTGAATGACAGATGCACATGCTACATATTTGAATTCCAAAGTGCTGTTTGTTTAGGGATGAGAGGGATGAGAATGCTGGTGTGTTCCCTGCTGTGTGCCCTGTTTAAGAATAACTTTGATAGTTTCGCTTTCAGATCATTTAAGTTATCCATATCAATATTATTAGTGCTTATAATACAGACACTATGATATCATCTGACACTTTTCTTAAACATTGCAATATTTCAGAATGTCTGGAGACTCTGGAATGCCCATATAATCATGAAACATTTATTGTCGTTATCTGCATATCTAAAATTCATCAATGAATAAAAACAGAGAGGGGAACCTTAAATTAACGCAGGATAATATTTTGTTGTGTTTTTTATAGTTGCTTTCTTCTACCTATTTAAGACGCTTGAATTCGCTTTGTTAGGAAATTTCTCTTGACAAGTACACCGATTTATTATTACTAAGCACCCTTTTTAGGAACGTCTGAAATGACACATGTATTGTTTTAAATAAAATCACAGAGTTAATTTTTAACCATGCAAGCAATACGCTAACAATAGAGTGAACAAGACATAATTAATAGTTTTATGCTATTCATCAGGATCATTTTATTTTCCACCAGCATATGCCAAATGCAAAAATGTTTTGACTTCAATTAAAAATTTTAAACAAAATTAAACCTGTTATTATTGAAAGTGTAGAACATATATGCTACTGGGTATTGTGTGCATTTGTGAATATTTGCATGTCTACAAGCATGGCTGTACCAATGGGAAAGTTGGGATATCTGAGAATTTTTACACTTTGTTAGCAAAACATAATATAAGAGCTGTTCCTGCAGCCACCCATTTATAGTGAGGCAGCATCCTTCTGTCCCCAGATATACATTTCATTCTCCCCTGGAAAAGGGGTTTAAAGAAATAGCACCATACATATATTTTGGATTTTATAGAGAAATCATGATACTACAGACATTGATATCCCAGTATATTAGTTTGATGAAGAAACAATTTTATTCTTCTTTGTGTTTGTTTCATTGCTTAGTTTTGGTATTTTTAAAATTTATTACTTTATTTTTTTTAGAAAATAATTGCATCATGTTTCACGATATCTATGTTATTCCTGTCTCACTAGACAGAACCTTATCATTGGCAGAGACCATGCTGTCTTACTATTATAGCAAAGGATATTTTTAAACACCAGAGACATGTTTCATCCTGAATTTGTGGCTGGTCAGAGTTTGAATTTGGCTACCAGTGCCACCTCAGCAATTTGAAACTAGAAGCGTAACCTAGAGGAAAAAAGTAGTATGTGTTGTCTTAAGAGCCTGTTTAGTAAAACACTTAAGCGCTTATTTAACTTTAAACATGCCTGAACCATATGAATTCCTTATTAAATGCTGATTTGTTAATTTTAATGGATTTATTAAACTGAAGACTTAAGAAATGGAGAGCCCCCATAGGATGATAGGGCTAAGTAAGATCCATACTGAATAACTCAACTAGTTCACCTAAGGGCTGACAGCTCCCTGTATGCTTAGGCACGCGCTTACAGGCATAGTTCCTGTGTAGCGTACTGCAGTATATGTTAAAAATCTCGGTTTATTTGCAAGCAAGCTGGTACCTTTGATGTGATACAGTCCAGATCTATGCAAAACCCCCTAATGTCCTGAAAATTGTGTGCTCTGCATAAGGTACACGCTAATGGGGCTGCGTCAGTGTAGTCCTCCACCGTGCTCCATCAAGAAATTCTATGGGTAATATTACCAAGCTTTGTCATATTAGCGAGACTGTGGAATAGAAATTACGTTCGGCTCCTTTGCCTACTCTGCTTAATTCTGAACTTGATGGTTAGATAAGCAGCAGATGGTAGAGACTTTTGCAAATGCATAGTATTTTCAAATTAACTTAAATACACTGTATGTGACTGTGCCCTAAAACAGAATCGTAAATTGTAGATACGCACTTGTAGATATGCAGTGAAGGCTGTAACCTTTAGTTTTCTAGTTGTCAATTTTGCTTTTGTTCTCTGTCCTATTTCTGGAACAGAAACTCTACATCGGTTTGTGAATGTAGGTTCAGCAGAAACGGGGAAAAGGGATAATCTGGATTTAAAACACTAGCAACAATAATACCAATTTAGAAATACTTGTAAGTGGGCACATACAGTAGGATGAGGGAAATCGTCATAAAAGATACCTCTCAGGCTACTAGAAATATTTACATTTGCCAAAGAACGGGCAGATGCAAGAAAAACAGCTTAATGAAATGCATTTGGACCCTTGGAAAAATAACAGAAAACGGAGAACTGGCCGGTACCGAGCATAGGTAAAAGCTAACAGGGAGCTCCCGGGGACTCAGGATTGATGGTGATCTATTCAGCCTATTTATTGGATTGATTTGCAACATAAAGGGTAAAGTAGAGGCATTTAAGAAACGCAAAGTAAAAGGAACAAACATACAGATGACATCAATTTTTGCTTCCTCAAGTCCATTGAAACCTCATAGAAATTCTGGAGATCTAGCTGATCTAGGCAATTAGGGAGCAGAAATTCAAATATACTCAGTTTTGACAAATTTCCTGTATAGAATTATTTGAGTATTCATAATGATTGAATTGTAAATTAGCTATAACTACTTGATAGAAAGAACTTCAGTGAAATTCAGATCCTACTGAAGTCTCTGGGAGTTTTGCCATTTCTTTCATTGGGGATAGGGTTTCCCCACGATCATCATTAGTGTAGACAGCTCAATAAAAAAGGCTGCTTAGTTCACAGTGGTGGTCTTAGCAGCAAACAAAATGGTTGGATGAATAAAGAATGGGTTGGAAAATAATACTGCAAATGTTATGATACCGATCAGTGATATCCTCTTGCCTTGAATACACTGTTGAATTCATACCTTTCTGTTTGAAAATATATACATCATAAACAGAAAGGATATAGGAATAGTCATAAAAAGTAACCAGAAGCACAGAGAAATTTTCATACAAAGGAAAAATGAAAATAGGAGAGCTTAGTTTAAGCAAATGAGAAGATGAGTAAGGTTTTATAGAAAATGAGTGGTTTACACAAGGTAAATCCGATTTCTTTCTTGGCTTTGTCCCATAGTGCAAAGAGAGAGGTGTATAAAAAACCTGAAAGTTGAGAAGGAGGAGGTTTTGATGTTTTGCAGAATGGGACTTACAGATGAAGAAAGTCATTGGAGTGAAAAGTGTGGCAGGTTTAGAAAATGAAACAAAAATAGACATCCATGTTTGTAAGGTAATTCTCACAGATGCAATGAAATAAAGCAGGAAAACATGAACTAACGTTTATCCTATGACAAATTTTTCATTTTTCATTCCTATGACAAATTTTTCAAATTTGTCAACATCCTTTGGGATGTTGGTGATCTTGGTTTTCTTTTCAACGAAGCCTGGAACCTGTTCCTTACGGCCCATAGGATGCTGAACTAGGTGAGATACTGCGGTGACTTGTATGACTTCTCCTTCCTGCCTTTGATGTCTCCGTCCTTCGGCACGGGGCTGTAATCTAGCACGGGCTAGGAGAGAGCGTCGCGTGGCTGGGTCGGGCGATCGCTCGGCAGAAGAAAGCCTCTGCTCTGGAAGAGGGAGGCCCTCCTGGGATAAGGGGCTCTGCGGAAGTCCCTGGGCTGAAGGAGGAGTCTCATTCCTCCGCCAGAGGTCAGGGAATTTTCGGCCTATGATGGGTAGCAGGACTTACACTTTTATTTTTACCTATCTTTATGGTTTAAACACAAAAGTCCTGGAACAAAGACTACGGACTCTTCTAGACATTGATAATGCCCCGGGCTGTTAAATAAATTCAGTCTCTCGATGTTCTCTTTTAGCTTTTCAGGTAAAGCACGTTCCGATTTGGTATTTCAAGCAATGAATGGACTAATGCTTCTGCCACACGATGTAGCAGGAGTTGGTTCATAATATCCAGCTGCTGTCAATGAGCAATTTTATTTTTCATTTTCATAACAGGAGTCCTTTCAGGCATTATTTTTTATGATACAGTACAGTTTCTTATACAAAACAGTAGAAACAGCTTAGAAGAGCTAGAAATGCTTAATGATTAGGGTGGTACACAGCTGAAGCATTACCAGTGAAATAGCTTACTTACTGATTTGTTGCCAGGTAGCGAGCCAATTAGCAGTGCTGGTTATTATTTACATTTCATGCTATATATCACTAAAATTGTGTTGTTGATTTATCATTTATATTGTTGTATTGTCAGCATAATTTATTCAGATCATGCTGAGATACCTGGGAAATTAAGTAATAAAGAGAATGGCATGGAATATGTCTATATTCAGAGATATTTACTTTGCTTTTAATGAGAATACGCGTTCAGGTAAAACATAGATCACTTAGCTATTAAATTGTTTTTTAAACAAACCTGTTAAAAGTTTATAACTTGTATTTTCTATAATTAGAATGGATTGAGTTTGATTCTAATCTCATTTTTTTTCTGTACATAAGTCACTTTTTACAGATTAGCTTAAATGGCATACCAACTAATTGCGCCAACTTAGCTGATTAGTGAGTTGCAGAAAGCCATGCTAGTTGACATATTATTGAGATATCCAGTGTTCTGTATGTATTTGATGCTACTTTAATTTTTTTGATAAATGCTAACATACCTTTTTATTGGAAATCCTTCCTAATTGCTTGTATTTTTACAAAATAATTGAAAAACTGAAAGGAAGTCTATATTTTAAAGGTGGGAAATATTTTGGATATATTCAGCTGACCAACGAAGGTGCCATGTTGGCTTTTGAATGTTTTTTGTGTGTTGTTTTTTTTTCCTTAGAAGGGACTAGGACTGTTCTGAGTGCATTGTATAGCTTCCTCTTATACTCTCTTTCTTTTAAGCATGCCACCTAGTCCTTTTAAAACCTTTTGATTGTCTAATAGGCTTATGTTTGTTCGATAGGTTGGCTCTAGTCTTGAATGGTTCTCTTGAAAATGTTCTATACCGAAAAAATGGCCTAGTAGTTGCAGTGGATATGCTTTTCCATTATGACAATGTTGTTTCTTCACAAATTTGTGAAAATTAACTTTCACATTAGGCAATAATTCAAAGCAAAGTGGAAAAGGATATTATTTTCCTTAGGCTATTAAAGACCTCTTATCTTTTTCAGTTACTTTTGCTTTTAGTTTCAATTTACTTTTATTTTTAAGGATAGCTCTAACACGCATGTAGAACCACATAAAACCACTTTCTTCTGGTCTATCTTGATACAGGAATATCTGGTCTTAAATAATAATACAGGTCTTAAAGTGACCTTTGCTTAAACAGGTCTATTGACTGCAACACTTGAGTTTTCTGCAAGTCCTGTGGCATGCTTTTCAGTTTTCACAAGGCTGCTCCTTCACAGTGACCTTCCTGGCTACGTTCAGACCTGAGAAGCAAATAAGCGCAAGCAGCAACACCACTAATGTCTGAGCAACCATCTTATTTTCTGTTTAGTAGTTTTTAGTTAATCATTTTTGCATATATTTTGCAATTAGGTGGATTATCTAAAGGCTACAGAAGAATTTTATACATTAAGAATTAACAGACTCCTAGCAAAATATTTAACTTTATCATGTTAATAAGCAAAGATAACTTCATTCGCTTATTTTGACAACTGTAGTTTAGTTTCATTCAGAAATTATTCATGAAATACAGGTGCACTTAGGGCATTATATGTTATGAAAATACTGAAATCTAAACTTGAGACAGGCGGCACAGCAAGATAAGAGATTGGGAGCATATGTGTGTGTCTGTGTGCAGAAGATGGAAACACCTTCTTTATTTTTGCCATAAGATCTGGAATCAGCTGGGAGTCACTAATGTTCTACTATGCAGGTTTGCTGTGTGTCTGCTATGAAGATTTCAGGAGGACAGGAGGTTTTCTGCTTTCCACATTTCTCCTGAAACCTCTGCATGTCATTACACAACTGAAACAGAATACATCAGGGCTTTAGGAAGATGTAGCATTATTCCATCTGTGAGAGAAAAAAGATCACTTAACTTGCTCTTAGCTGTGTTATTTGAGATTCACAAGATCTCTTCTCACTTGAATGATAAATGTCAAGTTCCCACAGAACCCATCCCTTATTCTCTTTAAATATAATAGAAAACATTTGTCCATGGCAGTTAGTGGTTTTTGTATTTTAATGTTATAATATTGATGAAATTAAAGTTATTTATTTTAATGTTATTTACTACAAAAGTCAATTGCTTAATCAAAAGCTGATTCCTTTAGGCAGAAAATATGCTTCCCCAATTCCAGGTTTTTTTAGTGTTTATCCTTTTGAACTTGGGTAACTTATGTTCTACATTTTAAACTTCACTAGTCTGTCTCAGGATTTCATTAACAATATTAGAAATATTAACGTGGTTTTGGACTTGTGTGCTCTACTATGCCACTCCTAGTAACATGTGAAATTGTATTGCTCCCAGTTTTCTTAGCTGCAATGAATAGCCAAAATGCACCTTGGAGAGCTGAATGAGAGCTTTCTTTGATCAGATCTCTTCATCTTGCTTGAAGTTACCAGTTGGTGGTGGTAAATTAGTGGATGATTTCGGTTCTGTGTTTCCATGTACCTATGGAAATAAGTACCTATTCTGTGAGAATACTAAAATCTCTCTGTTTTTGGGGTTTCCTTCAAAGTAGCTTGTGTATCACTAGCACCATGTTGGACATCTTTTTAGCAATTCTAGATGGACCATATCTGACACTCACCTAAGATGGTGTCCTATGTCTTTTAACTAGGGGTTAACTATCCATTTGTATTACGCAATCAAATAAACAGTTGACAGAATGTATCATGTTAAATTTATGCCAGTTTTATCTTGGCTTTCCTCGTCAGGAAAAGCCAGTTTTCTACAGAACAGATCACAGCAATAATACACTGTGATTTCATCTTCAGTTGATCTATACTAAACCTGGGTGATTTGCCCAAAATTTCTGTATTATGCCAGGCACAGATAGTATGAAAACAAAAAAAATACCCAGAAATACCCAATTCCTTTTTAATCCCTTTATTCCCTTTTAATAATATTTTCTTTGCCTAGCTCTTGACACATGAATTTTACTGTCTTTGTTCTCCTGATCTGTGTTGCGTTATGCCTACACAGCCTGCTGAGGAATACTCATTTGGAATGCAACAGTCAGAACTTTATTTTGTGTTGAAATAAGAACTGCTAAGGAGGTCATCAGAGCAACTGTTTGAAGGAGAAGTATCCTTTTATACGGAGATTTGAGAAAGAGAGAGATGTGTCAGATAAGAAGAATCGTGGAAGAGATGAATAGGAGAAAGGGAAATTTGAAAGGGAAGTATGCAGATTACAGAAGAAAGTAGATAGGATGATAAGAAAGATAAGGTTTTCATGGTTTTCCCATGATTTATAGAGTTTCAAATTCAATTCAAAGCAAAGCTGTGCTGACTCATGCCTACTAATATCAACAGGTCTCTTATGAATCCAAAACAGAGAGGTTTATGAAGCTTTGGTACAAAGCGGACGGGGGACACTTGAGTATGCCCCATGCCCTCCCTCTCCATTCTGAATTTGTCTGGAGAACTCAAAAACTTTCAAGTGAAATCATGATGTTTCAAGAGATAACGTAATAAAGTCAAAGCCGAAGGAGAGTTTCTCCTGTCCATGACTTTGTTTCCTTTATCAGTTTGATTAAGGCCAGGAATTCTTGAACAAGGAGGAACAGTAGCTCATGCGTCCTCTCTTTATGCTCCCGGCACTGTTCTCATCCTTTTCCTGCACAAGATCCTTCCCTTGCATGTACGCCTAGGACAATGTGTACTGTACTAAAGCAGATCTATGTAGCTGAGGCTGAAATCTTAGGTCAAGATATCTTTAGGAGAGAAGAAATCTCATATTTTACTGTATAGTTTCTTAGGAAAAAAATGTTGTCATTAAATGTTGCTATCTAGTTGATTTTTTTTTCCCTTCTTCCTCTCCTCTCTTTCCTATTCCTTCTTTAACAAGTGTAAAATAAAAGTGAGACTGAATTTTAAGAGCACTTCAGGCATGGCTGTCTCAGTTGCCAAATACATAGCTGCTGATTAACCAAAGGTCAGTCTTGTTGATATGCAGCAGTCTGAACTCTTCCCTCAAAAATTAATGGAGCTCCAATGTAAAATAATTATCTACTAGATCTGTGGAGATCAGTGGGCAGTTGTGCCAGTGTTTTCAGGGTGGGGTCTTAATGGTGCTCTGAGATTAAATGCTAACAAAAAGGTGAAATGTCTGTTTAAAGGTACTTCTCTCAACCAGCTCTTCGGACACTTAGTATCTTAGCTATTTATATTTGCTGTACTCTGGAAATACTGAAAATTGTAGAACAATCAGCGGAGGGTTAAATTAGGAAACACTGTATTGTGTACTGTACTAGCTAGGTTTATCTCTTTATCATTTTGTTCTCATTCCAAGAAGAAGTGGAAACTGGGCAGAAAAAGATTAATAGTCACCACGCAGGGACACGGTGATTGGAGTGATGTTGCATAAGTTATGTTGGTCCCAATTGTTTCATTCGATAGCAGAATTTAATTGTATACCTGCGTTTTGGAAAAGTTTTCAATTTGTCATTTGTGACTAGGTGAAAGTTGCTCATTTAGATCATCCCAAATCATCTTTATCTGCATAATTCTGCTACCTGTTTAATTTCTGAAGACAAAGGAGAGATTGTGTTTGAGAATTAAATTAGTTGTACGCAGTGATTTTGCATTATTCTGCACTTGACTATTGTTTACCATGGGTGAAAAGAAAGGCAAGGTAGGGAGGTGTAGACCTCAGCTTTATTAATTTATCTGGGAACTCTGATTAGTATATGATTTTGATTTTAATTGTGGCTATTTGATGCATGATCAAGTTGCTTCACAGTTCACCATCAGTCCACTGTTTGGCCCTTCAGCTCTCGTCTCACAGAAGACATTAAGGGCTGAGAAATGGGATTTTGTCACTGTTCATTCAAATCCTTGATCTCCTATCCTATGTCCTATCAGCTTCTTTAAGGAATGGTTTCCCTTATGTCTTCTTTTGGTGGTAACAAAACCACTACTAAAGCAGTACCTGCACGAGATTATTCCATCACTTTCTTTTAGATATTGTTACTTAGCTCAGCAGCCTCCTCCACTGGAGAGCAGATAAGCTATTCCCTTCCAAAAATTGGTTCAACACATGTCTGCTTCCTAGTTGAAGAGATGTAGACTGTTGTCCTGGAATAATTGAGAATAATATTTTGGATAGGTAACTGCTGACCCACCCCCTTCCTAATTGCTGGTTTGTCTTCTGGCTTTGTCAATTCTGGAAGCCTTGTAATTCGGTTCTGCTCCCCTGTTCAGGATCAGAGTTAAATTTTAAAACCTAACATATGAATAATATTTCGGCTTTAAGTGAAATAATTTACCTCGTGTGGCTGCTAAAGAGTTTAAGAAAGTAACAAACACAATGCTACCATTCCGTTTCAAAAATCACTTGCTAATCTGGAAACTCGATCTCATTGGGTGAAGATCAAATGAACAATATTGTACTTCTGCACGCAGCTGCACATGGCCTGTTCACAAAATCCAGAGGGAAGGTGTAAATAGGAAATGTTTAGCATCTATGAATTGTTAGCGTATTCTGCACAGCAGGCTGATGTGCTCGGGATATAAACAAATCAGTCTCTACTTGATCTGCTGCACCTCATGCTTTTTGACATCACCATAAATTCATTTTGTATTTTTATGGAGAATTCCCTTGACTGTGGAAAAGAAGGAGCATGGCATTAGCAGCCTTGGCGCAATTTTATTTTGCACTGACTGTAAAATTCTATTTTTTCCCCCACTGCTGTAGTTCTAGGACTCCTTTTATCATTTTGGTATTTAAGCCACCCTTGCATAATGTTTTCTTTCTGTTAAAGCATCAGTGATCCTTTAACTTACCTGTGAAGGAGAAAATGATTGTGTTACCGTGTGTTTGATTCTGCTACAGGGTCTTTCTCAAGTCTTATCACCACAAAATATGGGAAAAGCCCTTTAAAAGTAATCTCTAAAATTGTGTGACTTTTCCTAGCAAGTACTCATGCTAGAAAACCTGTTACAGAGGGAGTTTAGTTTTTGCAGTTTTCTGTCTTAACGTACCCTTCAGGAAAAGAATGTCTTCATATCTCTTAATGGTGTGAAAGCTTTCAAATCTATTGTTGTCTGAACCGTTGATTAAACAAAACGGTGCTGATTGCAGCAGGGTGGCTAAATGTGGACAGAAGTAGCTATTGCAGCCTGCTTACTAAGAAGTCATTTATCAAAGTTTTATCTGATTTCAGGGACATTAGATTTATCAGTCACAGTTTATAAATGGCATGTCATCAGGATCAAACTGTAGCAATACCTTACTCAAGCGCTGCTGTAAAGCAAGTGTAAACATCTTCTGCAGATGCACCGTGTCCTTGCACTAGGAGGTATATCATGCAACGTATAATTTTGGCAACCTTCAGTGTTTTGGTTTAGTTCTAGAATTATTTTGTTGTTGTTGTTTTGGTGATCAAAGTTTGATTTCTGCTCCTCACTCAACCCAGATATGTTTACATTTTCACTATTGACGAGGAAAGTGTAGCCGTTCGGTACAGCGGACAGAAATAACTCTGGAAAAGTGGACGGACTGGCAGCTCGCCGAGTGCCGGGGGGTGCCAGGGCAGGGCTTCATCTCCAGGGCTCACCCAGGGGATCTGGGTCCAGCGTGTCCCTGGGGATGGGACCGAACATCAGCCTGTGGGTGGGAGGGGGTCGGGGTCGGGCCCGGTGAGGACAACTGGGTTCAGAGAGAGCCCAGGGGTGGCCAGACAGGACCGGGAGCCTCAGCACCCTGATGGCAGGTCTCTTTCCCACTGAAACGGGCAGTTTATCCAGAGTGTTTCCAGACCATACCTACTTATCTGATGAGCAAGAAAGCTAAAGGCATACCATGTAACGCCACAAAAATTTTCAGCAAAATAACTGACGCGCCTCCAAGAAAAGGATTTAAAAGGAGCCTGCCTGATCTGAGAAATAAACCTGCTGTGTATCCCAGCCTGAGTGGGAGTCTTGGGTTTGACTGTTTGGATGATGAAACCACTTGAGATTCAAGTGCAATATGGAGCAAGTTTTATTAAACTTATAAAAATCCATCTGAGTCTAAATTAACCTTGGTGGTTCTTTAACCAGCCTAAGAGAAGAAGTGCTAAACCCCCGGTAAGACAGACACCCTGCCAACGCGCTTGGTTTTTGGGGTATGTTTAAAAATTCTTAGCACCCGATTCCATATTTGCAAACTTAAACTGCAAATTGTTTATTAAGGGTGAGAAGATTGGTTTAGACCCTTGAAAGCATATACAACTTCTTTAAGTGATTATGAAGGTAAATCTTATTGTCTGGGGAAATGACTTCTGCACAGCTATTTCTTTTATTGCTGTGCTGAATGTGAAGGCATTATTCAGTTTAATAAATCCTACTGTATCTCTCAGTTTGTGTAGGCTGATATAAATATCTCCAGTTATGTCATATTACCACCTTTGTACAGCTAATGTTACGTCTTGATGACTGGTGGCTGATAAATGCAAAACCTCATTTGGTTTGTGAGTGATTGAACGCTAACACTGTTTAGATTTCTTAATATACTTGTATTAGCATGAATAAGTAATGAGCATGCCAGGCTTTTTTGAATATTTGATTGTATCTTTATAATGGATTTGTGTCTCTCTCTTTGTGCTAATGTCATTGTAACTTTGTTGGTGTCATAACTCCAAACCTTAGCAATCGATCTTTATCAGAATATCTTAAGTCAATTATGCTCTCATGGCCAAATTACTGTGTCATAATACTTTTCTTATAAAAGTATTACGCATATTGCATTTAGGATACAAATAGGTACTAATTCTATCTGCAGTATATTTCTCATTTCCTCATCGTGGCTTCTATTAGTGTATCGATCGGTGATTTTTGTTGTACCGTCTCTATAAGCATACATGTACGCATACATAAATCATTAAAGCTTCTCTTGATTTTCCTATTTATTAATAGACTAGCTGACCCTTAATACTCAAATTCAGCCATCTTTCATGTGCCCTAGACTTCTGCTACTTCCAAAAATTAAGCCCTAATGTTTACGGTTTCTTGGAAATAATAATACATCATTTTGGATAGTGATTATTATAGGAAGAAAGTATTTGTTTGTCAGAGACTTCTGGTTATTCTAATACCCTAAAAAAAAAAAAAAAATTACCTGCAATACAATAGATTTGCTTCCATCATCTTTGCATCATGTTTACTGACTGACTCATTTAATAAGTAAAGGAACTGAAAAAAAGGTGGTGGTGTTGTTAGTAGTTTCTTAGTGGTTCCCCAGTATTTGTTGCTTTTTCTATGAAAAATACCTAAAGAGAAGACTACCAGACCAGCGATACTGGCACGGGCAGGGTATTGTCTGGGTGTGCATTGTTCTGTCTCTGTGCTTCTGAAAATATGCTTCTGCTCTAAGGTGCAAAATTTACCCGAGTCACCCCTGAAGCAATATTTTTGGTTATGGAAATTTCAAAATCTGTTATGTGGACTTCAGTTCATGGCAGACTTAAACCACTGCTGCTTCATGGCAGATGTTGGACCACTTATTCTGGAGATGCACAGTGGGAATCTGGTGTGTAGTGCTACACATTCCTTACTTCCACTGCGTTACTTGTATAGCAGAAACATGGATCCAGCTGCTGTATTTCGTTACCTGCTTTTATCAGAGGAACCAGTGTGAACTGGAATACAGGACTACCAGAGGTGGATCAGCCTCCTTTCCTTTAAAATCAGCTAGCCAAACTGCTTCCCACTTTTAAAGCTATATTAATCAAAATACACTAATAATACTGTAATGTAAAATAATACTGTAATAAGGTGCAACAGAATTGCTGAATGAGGGAAAAGTGTTCAGAAAACGTGTGGATGTGGCGCTTCAAGACATGGTTTAGGGAACATGGTGGCGCTGGATTAATGGTTGGACTTGATGATCTTGAAGGTCCTTTCCAGCCTAGTGATTCTGTGAAAAACCCTACAAAATGGGATTAAAATAAATTACTCCTGCCTGCCAGAGACTGGGAAGGAGATGGTCCTAGTCTCCTATTTTGCTTGCGAGTCCGCTGGCTTAGTGGCTTCTGGATTAAGACGAACTTCACACAGTCCTCTCTGATTCCTAGAAAAGGTCTTTCTGTCTCAGCTCCGAGGCTTGGATCTGCTCCAGGCCGCTGACGGACCCCTTATTTTCTCTGGAAACTTCCAGTGGGGCTTTCGCTGCAAGCTGTGCCCCCGCTACCCAGGCACCGCTCCCGGGCGCCTGCGGGGCTGCGTGCTCAGTCGCTTCCAGGGCAGACGCCCGCTTCCCCTCTCGCTCCGGCGCAGGGCTCCGTCTGATTCCAGCTCAGCTGTGGGAATGGGGCAGCCGTGCAGCAGCGCGCTGTGCCGTCCATCCACGGAACACCACAAACGTGCCCTTTGCGGTCCTTAGACAGTAAACTGTGAAGCAATCCATCAGATTATTCTCTTTGTCGCAAACTGTCGCACTGCAGGACGGGCAGAGCGTCTTGGTCCACTTTGTGCCTGAAAGAGAGGGCGTGGTATGTTAATAATAGTGAATTTTAATATTTTTACGCTGTGTCGTGCAGCAGAATGTTGCCATTAACAAAGAAGAACCTGAGCAAATGGCCTCCGTGCCCCAAAATATTGTCCATCTACGCTGAAGGGAGTAAAAATGCTTCCTGAGCGTCTGGTCCTTCTTTTCCTTCTAGCTCCTTGTGTTCTAGAAAGAAGTTATTGAGTGTACCTGCCAGAAGAAGTCCACGTAGGTCTCTTACTGTTTTCCCGCAGAGCTGAAACGTGCTCTCAAGGTGTGTCAAGATAAGCCCACAGGACTGTTGCAGAAAGCCATGATGAAAACATCTGGAAACACCTCAGACTTTCACAGACTCGTCAGTGATTAGTCCAAAGAAGAAACTTTGTGAACCTTCTTCACCTGTGCTTTTGAAATGCCCCACCTTCTATGCGACTAGTGGTCTCCATTCCCTAATCATATTCACACTACCTGCATTCCCACCAGCACAGTTTATTCAGGCCTGTTTCCCATCAATCTTTATTCTGCGTACTCATGTCCTGCTTTTCGGACATAAGCAGCATGCTCCCTGGATCAGCAACGGCTCGCGTAGTTTTACGTATCTTGTCCCATTAGAACAAGCCGTATATTTTGTAGTTTAGTAGAATTATGTGGGAGAATCAGAAGGGTCACATCTCCCTCTGGTTTTTCACAAAAGAAAATGAATGTAGTATAGTTCATGCTGATGCCAAGTACATAATCATAGTTCCCTCCTACTTAGGAAACCTTAGCTTCAAACTTTTATGTTTGATGAGGAGATGTGTTACACGGGATGTTTTCCAGACTCCTTTTTAAAAATCTGTGTCATCAGTGTTTGCCACGCAAAGTCCTTTACTCTGTAATAACGTCCCCAGACCATTTGAATATGCACTAGGAAATATGCTGGGCAAATTACTAGATTGAACAGCAAAATTTTAGTGAAGTTCGTCATTCAAGTTAACAAAGTGACATGGGTGTCAAAAAAAATGATAAATTCTAAAAATACAGCCTATATTTTCACCTGGTTTTGAAAAAAGTCTTGCATTTTTGCTTCATGGAATATGCACAGCCATGACCTACATGATGGTACCATGTGGACCAGCTCCGATGATTTGAAGTTTTCATAAACTTTCTCATTTGAAAATGCGATAAATAAAACGCCGCTAGTGGGCAGTTTCAGCGCATACCTAATTGGACAAAATTTCATTATCGCTACCACTTTCTGCAACATTATGTATTTGTGATGTTGAGCATCTCTGCATTAAGGAGGCTGATTTTTGTGGATCCTCTTCTTAACGCTGTGTCCTATGCAAGGAATCATCACTGGGTGTTGGGCAGCTATGCAGGGTTAGCTTACAGGTCCTCATCTTTGAGGAGGCATGTTGCAAGCAATATTAAGAGTTTACTTTTTGTGGTTGACTTTTGATACATATTACAATTTACCGTGTAAGTACCTTCCTGTGCATGACGATTTCGGTGATAGTCATATTTTATCTCATATTCCATTAATTCTCTGAAGGTTTCAGTTAAGTTCTGTCTGGTGAAACCTATCCGGTCTGTTAATTTTAGGGAAAGAACTTCAGAACATTTTTTAAGATCATGTTTTTGGTGAACTGTGTGTGTATGAACTTTTGGGAACAAAAATATTATTCAGAATGGTGTATGGTTTAAAACAGCAAATAAACATGTAGCTCACAAGAGGACCTATGAAATCAAGTTTTTACTGCTATGTCCTTATACATATAACTCGCCTTTCACATCTGCTTTGTATTTTTGTATTTTCTCAACACTTTCTGAGCCACAATTCCAATTGTGGTTTTATTAAGTGAGCTAGAAATAGATTGCATTAGGTGCAGGTGAAAGCAACATCTGGCTTGCTAACTTTATGGTTGTCAGAGAGTAAGGACAACTTTACTCTCTGATGTAATGTTATGCCTCTTGACTTCCTAAAATGAAAAAAATGGGGAAAAAAAAAAAATTTTCTTCAGGATGCTTTGTCTACAAAAGGGCTTTATGAGGATAGAAATCCTTTTTGAGTACCTTCTTAAATGTTAACAACAGAAAGACACGAAGTTTGGTAATAGGAAAGAAAAACATATTTCTTAACATGTGGATAGTGTTTCATTCATGCTATTCCAATACTTTCATTAAATGACATATTAGAAGTGGTGTTTTTAAAGAGAAGGCTTGACAATGCTCCCAGTTAAGTGGTGCGAGTAAACTTCCTAATAGGCGTCTCAAGGCTTGATGTCCAACACGTGTGACTAGTACTGGAAACTTGCAGCATTCGTGTTTCAGAGCAGGCATCTTCACTGCCCCGCCTGGGAAAACCCATCACAGTATTGCTCGTAGCTAGACCTCAGTCTGTCTCACAAAGGGCATAAATACTGGCGTCACGCAGAGAAAGCACATCCTTACTTTTTGAAGATTTTTATTCTTAACGTTTGATTTTATTCCAATTGATATCTGTCATATCAGGTGAGGAGAAAGGCTACCTGCTCTTTTAGAGAGAATGCCTTTCTACGAACGTGCCTTCTCTTGGGATACAAAACGATCTACATGGCAGAGCTACGGGCCTTGAAAACAAGACCCAGGTGGCTGAGGAATTATAAACCTTGGAGTTAGTCAGTTCTAGATTCCTGGCTCTGCAGCAGCCCACTCTGTTAGCTTTCCTTTATTTCCCCAACTCAAATATAGACTGGAGATTATGTCCTAGAAATAATATGCTTTCTTGTTGGCTACCTGTTAATTTTTTTTTTTAACTAAACTGTATTATTCCTGTAGCGGACTTCTCTGAAAGTTGTCATGACGCCCCACCTCCCTAAGTTGGAAAACTTTATTTAATTCAGTGGTATATTAGATGTGTTAAGTTTGAGAGTTAGTGGCTCTTTTCCCTAGGAGCTTATTGATAGATATATCTATTTATCTATCTATCAAACTTGTCTGGGTGAGCAAAGGACCTTTTTTTCAAGTTCCTTGGCATAGTGGTTTCTCCTATATGTTTCTGGGTTGAAAAATCCTTCTCCTTTTAATCGCTGAAAGACCATTATTAGCTCTTCTTTTACTCTCATGGTACAAAAGCATTTTGGGGAGGTTAATTATCAGTCTGTCCTTTTCCATATTCAGAGGTTTTTAAAATCTGTTTAGTTCTTGGGGAAAGCATATATTAAAATAGAATATTGCATGGAAAAACCACCTACAGATCCTACTTCTGAGATAAAAGATCTGATAAAGGAGCCAGTGACTTTCTGTCTTTTTTGCTTGGGATGTATACTAGGCATTTCCATGGTGATTAGTGTTTTATAAATGCCAGAGATAAATGGTCACAAGAAACTGCTCCAAACAGCAATAAGTATTGCAGTAAAGGCTTACACAGTCCTCTCCTACAGCCTCCCCTGGTGATTCACTCCCCGTGAAACTGCAACTTGCAGGCCTACCTGACCAAGCTAAAAAGCTCACGTATAGAGCTTATATTATCTCCTAACCACCTGGCACTTCTGTATTTTCATTTTATTTAAAACTCTGTATCACCATTCAGTGGCTCATATTACATCAATACATTTGTTGACAGCATTCTTTATCAAAACGTACTCACTGTTTGTTGGGAAAAGTCATACTAAGACCACAAGTAATGGAAATTATAACTGACGCCTGTCAGTCACTGCAGCCCTGCCTGCATGTGCGGTCCTGCCTGGAATCCAGGTCAAGTCACTTGATGGGCAGTGCGTGTTGCGCTCTCTATGCCAGCTGGCAGATTACCAATAAGGATAAATCACATAAAGTTGGAATGATGATATTGTTGGCACCTGTCAAGTAAGGCAAAGTCTGTTTTACTTATAAGCCAGACTATGGAAAATTGCCCAAATCCCATACTGCATATCAGACCTGGGCATTTTTTGTATTTCTACCTGGGAGTCTGTGTAATTTGGAAAAGGAAGGTGATTGTCTAGAGACCAGCCTGGCTTGAAGCATCTTCCTTCCTAAAGAGGTGTTGTAAATAGAGCTGATCTCAAAACTGCTATCGCTGCTATCTACGATGCATGAATTACATTCATTACGTTAAATGCACAATTTGACAGTGAGGCTTTTCAAGAGTATCATTCCTTGTCAAAGGATGAACGTCATTCGTGTAAAGTTAGTTGAAAACAGTTACTTTGAGTTCCGGTCAAAATCAACATTGGTGAAGACTGATTTAGGTTTATCTTGTATCTTGTTTATTCCACAGTGGGTGTGCTTTCCTAATTTGCCATGGTCGAGCATCTGATTCCTACGTATTTCTCCTGTGATGACAGTTTTGTACGCAAATTCAGAAGTAAGTGTCTTTGTAGAAGTCCAACATTTCCGGAACTTACACCCTATTGCTGGTCTCACCACGGTGCGTGGGAACACTTTGGCAGCAATACATACATCTTAGAAATGAAGGAAACATTTGTAACTTTGGAGTTCCCGTATTCTGAACTCCCATTTTGTCCTGTGCAAAGTGGCAATAGTAACATGAATATTTTGCCTATTTCAGATTCTTTCCCTGCTCTGTTTAATTTTATTCCTTTTATTGTGGATGCCATAGGACTTAGAAATGCGTTCAAAATGTCATGTTTCTATATGATTTAACCTCTACTAGGTGGTTGCTGGATTTGAATGCCTGTAACAAACCACTCACTCTTAGTATTCTTCCTGGTTATCAAATGTTTGATGTGATCACCCAAAACCTTGTAAGCTTAAGGTTTTGAGCCAATAGTGAGGCAAATAAAAATTGCCTTATCTCTTCAGATGCTTATGTGTTCTGCATTAATTCATACAATGGAAATTTTTACACGAAAGTTTTCTTGAGATATGACAAGTGATTATTTCTTTAAGTATGTACTCTATCCATTATTAAATTGATTATTCAAATCTCATTTAAAACAAGAGGCCAGATGGCAATATTCCGGTATTTGTTGCTACTAGCAACCACAAAACCAAAACTGAATGATTTTCCATTTTGCACTCTGGATGAAGGGATCTCTTCATTTTACATGCAACAGCTAAACAATTACACAACAAGATTGTTATACTAATACTTCATAAAAATCATTCACTGACACTCTGTTACACTTGATGACCTCATAAAATATGTATTCTCTTTCTAGGTTTTCTAACTTCGTTACCAATTATAATTTTTAGTTAGAATATTATTGTTGGGAAAGGGAGGCTTTTGTTTTGTTTTAACTTGCTCAGATTATGAGACCAGATTATAACTATTCTAAGAAAGTATAAGAAAAAATAAGAAAGGCTCAGAACAGAATTCACCTGATGGCCAATACCTGTGATTCAAGTAAAATAAATACATACTGCGAGTAAACTTTAAGGTGATATAATAACGTCATTTGAAATATGACCACTCCTGAATAAGTGCTTAATGTCTCTTCAGAAGTATCTGTGATTTAAAAAATAGGGACTGAACTGATATGTAGAACTCACTCAAGGTCTTACATCTCAGCATTTAGCAGTCCCACAACTGACCATTTTGGCTAATTAGCCAAAAAACAACAGTAAATCAAGGACTCTCTGGGTCTTCTCCTTAATGATGACTTGCTGTGTAACAGTAAATGTGATGTCAGCAGAGCCCATTTATTGGTATCAGGGAAGAGATAATAACAATAATAAAGACAAATATGTGGAAGTAACTTTTTAATTTTCTTATAAGGGGCTGTTTTGCATACAAGTAATTTCTTCGCGTGTGTATTTACAAGTATCTAAATGTATGTGTTTCCTAACTACGTGTATTCTTGGCACTGCAGATATGAAAGCTGGATATTTTAATGATACTTGACTGAAACTTTATTTTGGTCATGATGTTGAATGGTCTTGAGCTGCATTTGTTTTGTTACTTCTTGTTTGTCCTTGGCTCCCTATGAAATCAGTAGTAAAATTCCCACTAACTGGTGCATAGCACTGGCCCATTTTCCCTTGGTTGCTATTTAGGCAATAAAATTTCCAGTCAATGCCCTACACTTCTGCATAACTGTAAACTTACTATACATTGGATATTAAATGTAACTTGACTCGTTTCTTAATCTGGGTAAGAGATGAGAAAATGGGCCCTAAATGACGCATATTGCATAGATTGCTTAATGCACTGCTAGGAAGATCTGAGAGGTTGTGGTAAAGAGGCTAGCACAAGAAATGAGATAACATAGGCAAATATGAAAATACCCTTTTGTTATTTATTCAATTTAACAAGATATTTTAGTAAGTTCAAAATTCTCTCCACTAACTTTTGAAATAAAATAGTAAACATGCTCAACCCCATAATCCAGAGACTATTTACACTCCGCTACTTTCAAGAAACAAATACTAGCTTATAAAAATGGGCTAGCATACATGTTAAGTTTCTAATCAAACATTGCAAAAATTCATTAATCAGTATTTCATAGTTCATTACAGTCTGACTAATTTTGAAATCCTTCATGTAAATTGATTAAATGTCTTCAGTATTCAGATAAATGGGCTTTTGTTTTAAGCAACCTTTACTGTGAAGTCCATATTTCTCCTGGATTGAGTTCTGGTAACATTTGATTGTCATGTCTGACATACTAGCCAGTTGCCATTTCACCCCTTCTTCCTGCCCCTCTATATTCCAAATATCTCATTGACCAATTGCGAGAAAAATATTCTTAAATCTTCTGTAGACATAACAGGTCGTAGTTAAAGTGCTCCATCATCTACTGTCATCAGTCAGCAAAGCTCTTTTTTTTTTTTTTTTTTTTAAAGTACAACTCTTGCCCTTGTTTAAGTGCTTAAAGGAACTGTTTTGCTATATAAACAGCAGCCAGGTGAACACCTCAGGTTGGTGATCACGTCCTGTTTTACACAATAGAGTACAGGTGAGAAATACTCTGGGGGCAGAAGCTCAGCTGTTGCGCTCAAGTCTGTATTGCCTTATGTATTGCCTTAGGGCACAAGCATTTACCCAGGGGCACGCTGCCCTCCCTACCCCCTCAGCCTGGAGCAGCCACAGAGCCGCTGCCGAGTGCCCGCTCCCGCTGCGGACGCGCAACTCTGCCCGTCTCCAAGGCAGAGCTCCCCTCAGCGGGGCGTCCGAAATGGGAGGGAAGACTCTGCTTTCGGCGGGTCTTGGATTGGGACTCCAGGTTTTACAGTTTTATGTAAGACCGCGATGGGAGAGTCTTGGAGCTACTGCAGCATGTAGTGCTTTTTATTAGAGACATACCACAGTCTTTCTCATGTAAACATAGAGCGGCTACTCTGTATGGCAAACGCTATATGAGAACAGTCTCATAAAGCCTTCTGCAAAATAAATTCTTGTGAAAGCATAGTGCTGGCTGGAAAAGTAATGTCCATGTTCTTATTTACTTTATTGGACAATTTAAAATTTCTACCGTGAATTTCTACTGTGAATCTTTAACTGGCTTTTCAAAAGTCTTCATCACAGCTTAATTATTTCAGAGTTCATGCAATGTGAACGTCAGGGCCTCAGGGTGGCCAGCGTATATTAAGTTCTCAAGTTAAAATCCGACTGCGGAAGTTTGTTGCTCATTCAGCTAACCATCACGGAGTCTTCTGTGTATCCAGAAAAAGGACTTATTTTATGTCTCCTCTTGGGTATTTTTAAAAAATCCTAGCATGCTCTTTATATACTGATAATCTTGCCTATGCTGAGGTCAGTGTCCGCCTTTTGCAAAAGCTGCACGGGTGGCAGTCAAGGGCCCCCGACCTTCCTTGGGCAGAGCCACGTTTTGATCTGTGTGCCCTGCCTTGGGTGTTTTCTCTGGTGCTGTAGAAAGGAGATTTTAGTCGGCGTTGTTTTCCTCTCCTCCCAGTTTGGTAAATGAGCTTGATAATCTGCAGATTATCTAAATCATTTTACTTAATTTTTGCTGGCAATGCTGCAGTGTGCCCTTCTCACCCCTTGACAAATTGTTTCTGGAGTCCAGGATTCTTCTTACCCTTGTGCTTCTCATGTCCTCTGTGCTCCAGAAACATTACCTTTTGCACGTTATATCTTCAGCAAGGGAGATGGCTTTACTGTTAGCTCCCTGGTCAGTGCTGAGATCCTGCATCTCATCTAACTAATGCTTTACTTTTTTTTTTTTTTATGCGCAGTTCAGTGGCAGTTGCCACTATAAGAACTATCTATAGTATCTATAAGAATGCCAACTTTCACCAAAGACAATTGCTCTCATCCTGAAGGTTATGTGTGCTGTTGTGATTTGATATTTAAAGAGAAATATGAGGATTCCATAAGGTAGAGAATGATCTTAAAAGGGTGTTTTCAGGAAAGTAGAGAACTTACTGAAAACTGAACCCCAAGAAAAATCTAGTAGAGAGTAACACAGTAAATCTAGTAGACAGTAGCATGTTACAGTTGTTGCCTTTGTTTTTCATCACTTCGGAGTTAATTTGCAAGCCACAACATCTGCTAGTGAAACATGTTACTTCTAATAACCAGATGTATTTTTTTTTAAAAATGGCCATGGCCGAACTGATACCAGAGAGTTGTGTCAGATCAATATTGTTGTTTTCAAATATTTATGTATATTTAGTCTTATATGTTCTTTTTTATAGTCTGTACTGGATCACATATGATGTGTAAGTAGAATATACCTTAATTTTCTTTCTGTTCTTTGCTATGTTGGCAGGATTAATAATTTCAGTGAGCTTTAACTAAAGGTTTGAACTTTTTCACGTGAAGTTCTCACATCTTCCTCTTTAGTTGGTTCATTCCTCTAATCGCCACTTTGTTTGGTGCCTTGGCCTTTGCTGTCCTTTCAAAAGCCCAGCAGAATTCCTGGGTTTTCAGCTGTGTAATGCTAGCCCACTGAGAAAGGCTTTCAGGAATGTGCTTAATTTCTGGTTTATCTTGAATTCTTTCCTTGTTTTAATACTTCCCCATTTTTGTTCATATATTGAAAGACTTTCAGTTTTGAGACTGAGTCACGAACTTTTGGGGGATTTTAGAGCAATGATTTTTTAGCATGACTCAAAATCTGATACTGTAGGCTACTAGTTTACAGTACAGAACCGATCAAGTTGCCTTCAGCACTTCACAAGACTAGTATTTTATTGTTTAGCAGAGCCTTTTTGAGATAAAATGCTATCAGCTAGTTTTTGTATGTTGAGTTCTTATTCATGTGAACAGCCTTGGTTGTTGCTTGGGACCTCTGCTATATGAATCATAGAATAAACCCAGTAGATATAAGCCAACTTGTCGATGAAGGAGTTTTTTACCTGCTTGCCTCCTATCCACTGTTAAAAGTATAAATGTTTGATTGAATCGAAGGGAGCTGCCATGAGTTCGAGGGGGTTTTATGATAAGTTTTGACCAAGCTATTAAAATGAGACTTTCAAAGGTTATTAGGTGCTTAACTGAAATCCCTTGGAACATCTGAACTCACATGCTCAGTCTTGTCCCTTGCTGGAATTTGGTGCACAGCTGATACTAAGAGCTGTCAGAAAGTTCATTGGCATTTTGAAATGACCATAATTTGCAGGGACAGAAGGGCATTGTTTTCTTTTTCAAACTTCTCCTGTGGACTGTTCGGTGCTAGTAGCAAAATTTCATCTGTTTCCTTTCATGTCAGCCTAGAGAAAAAAAAGAAAGAGCGGAAAAGGACTATTTCAAATAAATTGTTTTACACTTAACGGATTCCAATTTATTCCTGCAATGTTATTCCTGGAAAGCATTTTATTCAACAAAAGAACAAATCTTTCAGAAAACTATTACATGTGATACTTCTATGCCTATCTCTGTGGTTTCTGAAGTAAATTCTCCTTTAAGGTTTGCAAATTTTAACTCCAGTGGCAGTATTTTTTTTTTCTTTAAGCAGCAGCCTGATCAGTAACTGTGCAATAGTACGTGTTCCAGCTTCGCTTCCTTTAGTAATTTCATAGCGGATGCCTTCAGTAAAGATACTGTACTTCCAAGTATAAGATGAGCAAAGTACAGAGAATACACCTTCTAGTTACCTGGGAGAGATACCAACATGTGAAAGAAGAAAAAATATTGAAGCAATATGTACTTTTACCTATCTTTTATGAACATAAAGTTTTGAAACAATTTATTCCTCACTTCAGTAATATTTGTGTCTTTCATAAATCATATTTACATATATTTTATGGAAAAATAGCTCCCCTTACTGCCTCTGTAATAAAAGAGTCTTTGCAAATCTGCTCCCTAATAAATTAAAAGTAGCTGGCCACATATTTTTTGAAAGTCATAAAGGGGAATTAAGCGCCCATCTCGCATTAACTTTCGATGATGCCTGAAAAAATCTGCCAGAAGATTTCTCACAGACGCCTCCAAAACCAGTTGTTGGGAGTTTACTTTGATTTTGGAAGCAAGAATTTTGCCATGTTACACTCTGCTTTTTTTCTCAGAGAGGTTCATTGTTTGGTAATGTGCCCATGGATGACAGGATTTGTGGGGGTTCTTTTTAAAGAAATGTCAGCATTCAAAGGCTGAGGATGCTTTACCTTTAGCAATACTGGCTTTTATAACATTAAAACCATGCCTTCAGATATGTCTTATTGTATAGCCCTAATAAAATCCTCGGTGACATGTATACAAGTTCACTTCTACAGAAGGATAGTTGTCCATCCGAGCAGCATTTGTGGCAACGGACATTGCTCTTCAAGGTGGCCCATGTAAGAACGGAGGTATGTAACTTGTGTTCCTGCTTGCCCGCTCACACACTATGTGCCTTCGGCAGAGCGTCTCCTGTCTTGGTGCCTATCTTCCTTCTCCTCCCTACAGATTTTGAGATATATGCACTAGAATTTCTTTTCGTGAGTGTTTGTGCAGTATTTGCGCAGCGGAACACTGATGTTGAGTCCTGTGAGTAGAAAGTAGCAAAATGGATTTCTGAAAAACAAAAAGGCAGAAGTAACAGTATAGCAGCTAGGGTTGTCTTCAGTTTGTGTTTTCCTATTGTTTCATTCCAAAAGTTGTTTGCTATATGGCTGTTTTGGTGCACTGCACCATGTTGCTGTGTGGCATTTATATGCAACAGAAAAAAACAAAATGAGATATCATAACATTTAAGAGAAAACTTTGACCACTGATATGGTAGTGGACTCGGGAGCTAAATAAAGCTATGTTCCTTATAAGGAGGTTAACTGGTGGTAAAAAAGCTTAGCTAGAAAGCTTATTTAACCATAAGGAAGACGAAACTTTCCAAGTCTCCCCTCCTTTCATTAAGAGGAGGTTGGGATGGGCTGTTTTCAGAAGAGATACGAAAACCAGGGTGGGGGGAAGAAATATCAGTTACCCAAAAAATTAGTGATTTTCTTTTCTTTGACTGTAAACATGCTTGCTTCAGATTACGACACAGTTTGTATTATTACTTACCAGGGCATTTTCAAATTTTCTTTAGACACATATTCCATGGGCTCTCCTATCTGAGTGAGATGGAGAAATCTCTCCTTTCCCTTGGGGAAAGGGAAGGAACCGGGCTGGGGAATGATGATGTTTAAAAGTCATCTAGAATGCAATGTACTGCCAGTTTCTTACCTGGCTTGTAGTGAAGCCAGGCGGAGTTATCAAAAAGAAAGGGGAAGCAATTTCAGGCATGTCTATTGTAGAAAGCGGCACCTTGTTTTTTCCCAGATATCTGAAACCGGAAAGCCATCACAGTTAGAAACGTTCAGTAGAGTTCTCTGTTTGGCTTTGGGAAATAAAATAGAAGAGGTAAAAATCATTAATGTTTTTCCTCAGATGATTAATTTTCTGCCCCACAGTCCTCTGTATCTCTTCCTCACATCCTTGTGGTATATCTTTTGTAGGTATATTGTAGAGAAAGTATGGAAAAGTGCAAGACCAGAGGCACTCATGTTCTGGACTGGATATGACTAAACTTGACTCCACAAGATCAAAGAGTTTTTCAGTTTTATTGTAGTTCTTGCATCAGCTGAATCCCTTACCCTTGATGATGGCAGCAACTTGTGGAAACAAGGCCACGGTAGAAATAAGATTGCTGTGGGCAATGACTAAAAATGAGCAATCATGGTCTACAAAGATCTACAGACAGGGGGAGTAAAATATTCCAAATGGCTTAATTAAGTCTGTTATGCAGCTGGATCATTGATCCAAAGGTGAGCATCCAAAAAGGGGGTAATTTGGTGGAAAAACAGTTTTTTCCTGGGTTTAAAATAAAAAAAAACATATGGAGATTTGTCTATATTTAAGATTTCTTCATGTGTGTTGTTTTGTTTTTTCTCGTCTCGTCAGACTTTAAACCTATCAAACTGAAAATCAGAGAAAATCACTTAAATCTGTCCTATGCCCAGTATCCATTAGTTTGATTTGAGTTAATTTGCTTTGGAAATTAAAGTAAACTGTAGGTAGTTTGCCAAATAAAACCAAGATAAACTTTGTGATCCAATGGTGACTTAAGTACTTTTTGTTCTCGTTTACACTGGCAAATTTGATCTGTATTAGCTAAGTGGAGCTACGTATCTAACAAAACATTTAGTAAAAAATTAAGAGAAACTGTCTTTATGTTGAAACCATTTCTCAAAACTAAAAAAAAAGGTGCTTTCTGAAAATATTGTTAATACACTATTAAGAATTATTTTAAAAGGTTTTGCTAGACTTTGAATCTAAGCAGTTAACGTTAGACAAGGGGTAGCTATGTAAATCCACTTGAGTTGCCATTATTAACTATTAATCTTAAAATAGATGAATCCATAGACACTGGAATCCTACACTGATAATTTAATATAAATGTATTAGACTTGCTAATAATATTCTGCCAATGACTGTTTTAAGCATCTGAAAAAAACGCAGACTAACTCATAGTAATAACGTAATTTTAGACAGTATCTTAGTTTGGAGAAATTTGTTTTATGTTACAGAATTTCAAAAGATGAAAATATTTTAAAATGTTCTCCTTATGCTTCTATTGTATTTTTACTTTATTGCTGGTGATTTCTACTTTTGACTAGCTAATGGGAATGTATTTTTTCTCTGTATTGCTATTACCTCTTCCTGCTACTTTCCAGGTCACTAATTTTTCTGCTTAGAGTTCATTCTGCTTAGACCGATATGCTGTCTTTTTTAATGAGGTTATTTCTGGGTTATTAGCCTTCCTGTTATATGATACCTTATGTGAAAGATCTAATTGATGTAAATCAAACGTAGCTTGCAGAAGAAAATCAAAATGATCTTTTAGATATTTTGTAGGTTCATGTGTATCTCAGAAATTTTGTATTTAAAGCTACTTTTTAGACAAGAAGGTTTTATGTGGCTAATAACACAAATAAATCTTTTTTTATTCATACATTAACAGGTTCAAAGAAGTGGAAATTGAAGAAATGCATTGGCATTTTGGTTTGCTGAATAAGCTTTAGATGGAAATTGCTCTGAAAAGTATTTCGTGGGAGGGGTTTAATTGTACAGTTCAATAGCCTCACTAACATTTTTTTATTAAAGCATTCTTACATAAGCCGTTAAGCTTTAGGTTAATTTTTACTGTTATTTTCTGGTTATATTTAATAACAGAGATTGGAAATACAGCTAAGACTGTGCTGTACCTTGTTACCACTTTTAAATGGATTACATGTATGCTGCCAGCTTAGAGTTATTTTTGCTGCGAATTTTGCAGTTAAAGGGATTGTGGTGTTACGTTACACATTAAAAGCATGTTGTTTCCCAGTCATTTCGCTTGTGGCAATCAGTAGTGTCAAAGCGAATTGTGTGACTTTTGTATGTACATTATGATTATATAGGAAACTAAAAAGTGATTTATTCTTTTTCACATTGGCTTTCCTCTCCTTTGCAGTCTGGTATTTTTTACCTCAACTGAAATGTCCTAGTTTAAAGATACATGAGTGACCTTTATGTATACCAATTTATATTCTTCTATACTACCTGCGCATGTTTTACATAATACGCACAAAAAAGACATGTTGTTTCTTGAGAAAATACCTGGTGCAATACACCCCAATTTATCTAGCTGCGAAGATTTAGATGTATATTGCATCAAAATTTAAAGTTTGTTTTGCCAGCTGTCGGGTTGTTTATTTTTTTATTTTGCCTGTGTTTTAGGGTTTGATTATAAAGCAGTGTCAACCTCTGCTGCCACACCTTAGTTCTATTTAATACCTGTACAAAATTGTTTTTCTTGAAGAAAATCCCATTTCGATTTGCTTTACAGATCTATAACAAAAGACAGTCTCTAATAAAAAAAGCCTTTCAAGCTAATAGGATACATTTGTTTTGCTTTTGCTCAGAGCTAGCAAGATATCCATTATTATTCCTGAGTCACTAGAATTATTTTATTTCCCAAGAACTTGAAAAAATTCCTGGTTTTGAGGGATACAAACATAATAAAATGTTGGAATGTTTGCTAAATCTTGGGAACCTGAGCAGGCATAGACTGAGCTGTGTGTTCTGGAAATTAAACAAGCATATTTGTCTATAGACAATGTGTATTCAGACAAAACTTCCTCGTGAATTTTTGATAAACAATAGCTCATGTGAGAAATTATAGTAAATAAAAACATACATCACAGAAAATAACACCAGTCTAAGCAAGATTTTCTTTTTGTTGTTGCCGGTGAATACAGAAGAAATCGCAACAGTTCAAATAAAGACACTTGCCTGCTGAAGGTAAGTTAGCAGTTGTTAAATGAGAGAGAGAAGACGATAATGACAGCTAATTTCTAAGAAACTAGAATTTTGTGGTTGTCAAAGCCAGACGTGCATTTTGGCGAGTAAAGTTAGATGTGTTGCATTCTAATCTGGTAACTTTTAGTACCCTATTTGGGCATTACAGATTTAAATTAATGGTGTTAGTTTCACCGACACAGTTTTCCTAAAAGTCACTGCATGGTTCATGAGATTTCAAAGTACGGACATTATTGTTGTTTAAAGTGTTTAATTTGAACTAAGGACCTCAAAGGACGTAACAAAAGACCTAGGCAAACTGAGTTTAAGAATAAGCTGCAATATTATAATTTATTTCCTTGAAGCATGTAAATCGGGGGGTAGAAAAAAAAAAAAAGAGCTGGCATCTTGGTTAAGAGAAAGAAAAAAAAAAAAAAAAAGACAATATCTGGAATTCCTTCCACAGCATAAAGTGGATCCAGACTAATATCTGCTTGGGAAACCTTCTTACAGGTACATCTGATATAAAAAAAAAAAAATCTCTTGAGAAAACTGTGGTGGCAAAGACATTTCTGTTTATAAAGCTACAGAAAATTTCTGCCATTGGGTGAAGGTGAATGACCTTGTGGGTTTTCTGAAAGGTTTTTCCTATGGTGCAACAGTGCTGTGGCTGCCAGGAGGTCCTCTACAGGGTACCTTCATATCAGTACCAATATTGCCTATTCCACATGCAACAACTGCCATGAAATATCCTTCTGGCAGAGTCACCTTCTTCAGCAGTTACAGAGGTGCAATATAGCAGTAGTGCATCTTCAAAAAATCTGGACTGTCACTGTTACCTTGTCCCCTAGATCCTTTCTTTTCCTGGAAACACATAGTCTTCTATCCAGGATCCTTGCTGGAATATCTGGTTTAGTTTTATGGATTAATCTGAGCATGAAATTGTTCTGCAGGTTACAATACAAGTAGAAAGTCTTTAATCCTAAACTGTGGCTCTTCAAATGTTAGCTAAGTCCACTCCACAGTAACATGTGCCTTGGACTCCATCAGGAGCGAGGGTGGTTCAGAGTGCTGTGGTGTGTGTTGCCCACAGTATGGTGTCAGGGGCTTTTTGAAAGCCTGGGAGAACTTGGACAGAGATGGATCTAGCAGTGCCATCCCCAAAACCGCATGTGTTTTGTAGGCAGAAATTCAAGTCATGAGTCTTGCAGAGACCGTGGTCCCTAAATGTTGCCGTAGCCGTAGCAGGTGGTGCTCTGGATGGAAGGTATTCCTTTGAGATCCACCAGAGCAATGCGGCTGAAACGGCTTTTGTTGCGCTTTCCCAGCTAGCTAGAGCTCACCATTGAGGAAGCAGAGCTCTGCTACATGGCTTCAACTGATGAATTGTACAGCACAGTCCTAGGGCCGAACAGGAGCCCGGGATCAGTTTTGGGCTTGGGAGACCAATACATCTGGAAGGCCTCAAAAGGTGAAGTACTTGTAGGATACATTGTGTGTGTTTCTCCTAAAATTTGAGCTTGCCAGGTGTATCCTTTGCAATATAACAGAGTAAATCTTTTTCTTCTGCATTAGTCCTTGTGTTTTACTGCCCACAGCAGCTCAGTTGTGTTTAGCTGTGGGCTGCTGACCCACAGCAAGTAACCGAAATGTACGATTGCCTGAAAATTGCTTATTTGTCAAGTTCTGTTAATTCTAAAGTTTGCCTGATGATATATTATTTTAAGAGTAACACATCAATCACAGAGGTTGTGGTAGAATGCTGCTAGAAAACAGGAAGTTTTTATTTAGGCGGTACGCGCAGCAGGTAATGCACATTCTTCCCTATAGTTTGTATTGCTTGCGCACATCTAAAGGCAGTCACACCGCTGCTGAGTGATGTTACGGTCCACGCGTTGCTCTCTGATGGAAGACAGCCATTGTAAGACTTCCAAAGCATGTTTCCACCCGTTTCCTGTGATAAGGCAGGTGGGTGGCAGAGTGTCCCTCGAACTGGCCCGTTGCGCTGACAACAGATGTATCCAAACTCATCCACAAAATGCTTGGCGTTACTTGGAAAAAAAGTCTGAAGAAGCAAACAGTAGTAGTTTGTTTGGCAAAAGTTTAACGGAAAACAAATGATGAGTTTTTTAGTGCTTCTGTTTTGTATTTGTTTTACTTAATAGTGGTATTAAATTAATAGTTTACGTTCAGCTGATACTAGAGTTTGGGTAGTGTTAACATTTGGGTCAAACGGCATAGACTTATTTGCAGCATATGGGGGGGAAAAAAGGTGATGTGTGACTTTTCTTCTTTCCCTGCCGCACTTTTTGATTTGCACTGAAACAATAATGAGAAAGGAATCGTATGGTTGTTTTAATAATTTTAATAATTATGGTTGTAATAATTTTGATTTGAATTCCTTAGATGTTTCATTACCTTCAGTATTGAAGAGCCAGCTTGCTCATAACTCAAGGTCTGCCTTTGCAGGACCTGAGCCCTTTTTGCGTGCTTTGAGCGGCCACTGGCCATCGCCGTTCATCCTGCTGTAGAGCGGACCTGCCCAGCCAGGGTGGCACGGCTAGCCGCCGGCACCGCTGCCTTGCCCTTGCAGCTCACAGCAGCCAGCAGTAGAAGCAAAACAGTACCCAGTCAGTGGAGATGCCATAAAGATATGCTAGATTTGGCCATCTGCCACACATGCAAGATAGCATCCAGTCAAAGCGTGTGTCTCCGACTCTCCACACTTGCTCTGTTTTCCTGGGCTTACAGGAGACCGCTGTTGTTTCTCGTTTTGAAGTTATGCAGCGCTGATGTTGTGCTCGCACAGGTCCTGCAATGTGCAGCAGTGGTGTCACATAATTTATGTTGTGTGTTTCCCCAAGATTAAGGATTTAGGCAGTTTGTTATAGCAGAAGGATCTGATCACATATCCTTACTGGGATGGACCTTTTTGTGAAGAGAGGACAGATGTTTGGAGCTCCTTACACTGCTGTGGCATTGGGAGGTGTGTACTTTCTCTACATTATAGGTTTTAAGAGGTTGAATCTTCAAAACTGATCATGTAGCAGTTTTTGGCTTTATTTTAACACAACAAAAAAGCTATTCCCTTTCATTTATATTCTAGTCCTAGGTACGTGCAAATGTTCTAGGGCTCTGGGTTTAAATAAGCAGAGCATTTCTGAGGTTCAGATGCTTAGGATTTGAATCTTGCAGCAGGAGAACGGGTGTGATAATTCAGGAAATCTGTCATTCATGCTTCAGCTACTGCTAGGGACACTTTTGTCTTTGGGTGATTTAAGTTTCAAATAAAGTTCTGGACATTTGGAAGGAATCCTCTATTTTGGTCTGCTTCTGTTGCTCTCAAGGAAATATTTATCTTCAAATTAGGGGTGTAATAGGGGACATGTTTATGAGCTCTTTAAAATGTGAAGGTGTTGGTGTAAATGTCTCAGGTCTTCAGAGTTCAGTGGTGAATTGTTTTTGTTTTGTTTGGACACAAAAGAAAGGAAGTTGCTTTTCAAATTTATGGAAGTGCTTTAACATTTGCTTTTTCAGGTGTGTGAAAAGGCTGGCACTTACTTCCAGGTCTATATCATAATCTAATAAACCTTTAATCCAGAAGAGTCTTTAAACCACTCTTTCTGAGTAATTTAAACTGTTGTATCTGCCTGCCTGCAAAAGATGGATAGTATTACCATTCACTTGGGAACTATCTTCATTAATAAATTTGGATGAGATTCCATTCACTCTTTTCATCCGTGCCTGATACAGAATTCTGCAGGTGCAGTCAAAGGTAAAATTGGGGGGGAAGAGGAAGAAAAAAGAACGTCTAAATTCACAGTAGAAAATTTTTCCCTTTAGTTTTTACCATTCTGACATATCACTTCGCGTGATTGTTCACTCTTAATATTGCAGAACCAAAACCCACTGATAGTGCTTGTAGTTTTTCTACAGGCTCTGTTAACATCAAATATGAATATTCTTTTCCCTGTCTTGATAGTAATTAGATGCAATAGAGATCATCCTGGACTTGAAATTGCAAGCTATGGTTCACAACTGGCCTGTGTAGTTTTAGAGCATGCATCTTTTTTTTCATTTATGTTTCATGGTATGTGAAATATCTCAGTACTTCTGTAATTTGTGTACAAGCAAAAAAAGATGCAAAAGCTTCATCTGCCTGTTAGTTAATTATAATAATAGAAATCTAAGAAGCCTCATCTGTTGCTCATCTGTTCAAAGTAAGATTCAGTAATCTGGAGCAGTACTGAAGATCAGATACCTTTCTTTTATTCAGCACCCTACTTAGCAGAAACACCGATGCTAAGAACATTTCATTTTCTTGTCTGTGAAATAGTTTAATTGGTGATTACAAAGTCTTTAATTTCAGGAATGCATATCCCTCTCCAGTCAGATAGCACCTCAGTGCCGCCGTGTAGCTCTTGGAGCCCACTCGTACTGTGCGTTGTGTTGTGCACTGTACACACAAGACTGTGCTGTGCCTGTGGTGACAGTAAGCCCTGTGGAATCCCTCCTAGGTAGACAATGCCATAAGTAATCTGGAATGACTCACAAGTTAGTTGTCCGACTTGTGCGTTGATGTGCCAGCTAGAGTTACCTTGGTTTTATGCATGATGAGGACACCAAGCAAAGTCATTCTCCTTTTCCAACATGCTGAATTTCATAAAACCTGTAAGAACGGAAATGAGAAGGCCTCTACTCTGTTTCAAATTTGGCTGAAATTGGCCAAAGGTTAAATGGTCAGTGACACCTCAAAGATGGGCAGTAGCGGTTGCAGAGCCCTTGCTTTCTTAAGGAGCGAGGTTTCTGCCTTAGTCAGTTTAGGAACTAGTGAAATATTTCTAAAATATTTGAAAAGAATTTCCACTATCCTCTTTTACATCTGATAAAAAAAGTGATCACTGCACCCCCTTCTCTGCCCTGAATTCTGCTACAGAAGGGACAGATGAGTTATGTGATGAGCATGTTAAATGTTTAAGAACTTTAGAGTCACCAACCTTGGGTTCATCTACAGATGATGGAGACTCAAAATAATTATGACTGTCGTATAAAAGCAGATTCTATGTTCATTGAGTTTGTAAGTTTAACAACGAGAATATTTTCATTTTTCTCAATATTTTCTACCGCTTTCTATCAAAGATATTGAATGGACCAAATCATGCTATGTGCACCATGAATGCCAACTTTTTCTTTACCCACCTACCATTGGAATATTATGGATCAATTTAGCAAAAGCGCCAACAACATTTTTATTGCCCTTGCTCCTTTTTCAAATACCAGAAGATGAATTCTTATGTAGTCAGTTCAACATGTAGATGACCAATTTATGTTGTAATTCCTAAAACGTGTGTTTAGAATTTATGGTAGCTACAGCTCAACAGTGCTGAGCATTCCCAAATTCCTTTCCTTTACTTGCATGCATTCTGGGAGGAAACATTATTCTTTTCGGTTAACCTATGTTTCTAAGATAATTAATTTATATTTGGAGCTTTCAAAAAGATTTTAATTAAAGTTAGATTTACACCAAAAGGTTTCCTGGGATCCTGGATTTTCTTTCTGTTTTATACTGTGTGTACACTTTTTCAGAATGCTGCAGTAAATCCACAGTCATGTAACATGTTCTGCAACTCTCAGAGATATCCTGGGAAAGTCAATTCCACCTACTGGTTTTTTCCAGATTAGGTTGGTTTATAAATTGGTCTGGAATGTGAATTTCCTTCTCTGTTGTGGTCTTTTGTTAAAAGCCATTTTTACATCATGATAAAACTTTTCTGTAAAAAACAAAGTACTTAATTTCATTAATCTGTTTAGCAATACCAATATAATGAGCCATAATATTGATTTTTTTTAACTTAGGATTTAAAATCTCTATTTCTATCCACAGAATTAAATGCTTCAAGCTGATACTCAACCTCCTTACAGTCCCCTCTTTAATTTAGTTGTTATAATTAGGCATTAACTGGTGTCGGTGGTATAGCCAGTTACAAGCCATTCTGTTCTGCTTGTCTTGATTATCACAGTTTAGATGTAAAGTAAATTAGAATGAAAGACTATACAGTCCAATTACAGATAAAAGCAGCAAACTCTACTGCTGTAATTAGATGCCAGTACTATTTTTCTTAGATTTTCTATCTCTGAGGGCATTTCTTGTAGCTACTTTGCTGAAGCTAATGTTTAAAGATTTTATAAATGCTGCGTGTCTTTGTGACATCATCTTTGCTCCTTAAACTTTGTGGCCTGTTCTGAGGTGCAGGATCTGTGTCTGTGTATTCCTTGTCCATGATACATTTTTCTTTCAAGATGATGTGATGTGTTATCCATATTATGACTGTATAGACCTTAATAGGCATGAGTGTGAAATAGTTAACATCCGTGTGTTCAACCCTTTCAATTTGTAGCCGTGAAGAGGTCCCTGTCTTTTCCCATAACGCAAAATGCCCTCTGTTTCTCCTCTGTCATGGCAGGTGTAAGAGCGGGTGTGCTCAGGGTTCTGCTGTCTTCCACTTACGTGACTTCTTCACCAGAGGACAGTCACCTTCAGAAATCTGCTACGAACCTGAGTCTCTGGTGCACCGCATTGACAGCCACATGTTTTAAACAGCACCTCCCAGAATTATTCATTAAAAGGGGTCTCTGGATCAAAGAGTTCACGGCTTAAGGGGAAGACAAAGACACTCAACAGGCAATTGACTTGCTCAAGGTCATATAAAGTTCCCTGGCTCCAAGTCCCGTATCCTACAAACCAGCTCTTGTTATCTTCCTAAGAAATCTTTATAAACTGGGATGCAAGCATCCATAAAATAGCAAAAAACAATGTAGGTTGGATTGGCTTTGATATCTTTTGCAGAAAAGAATCAAGTCCTTTATGAATGGCAAAAAAGCCCTAGATCCCAATTCACTGAAATGTGATGAAACAGACAAGAACCATTTCCTCTTCAGCAAGATGGCCACTGTAAATGTGACATTTTTGGTACTTTTGCCAGTAAAGACAATGCAGGCAGTTCTGCTGAGACAGTTTGCAATGCAAGGAATAATTTATGCTGGCAAAAAAATACAAATTCTGCTGTATTCATCCTTAAATCCTTGAGGTAAAAAGGAAATACCCTTCAAATAATTTAGGAAAAGTCTAGTGTTTTCTGCTGATCAAAAGCACCTGATGGAATCATTTTTGTACTGAAAAATTCAAATGTATAATCTTGTTGTGGGAGTAACTCAGTTAACGTGTTGGTGGAACACTGCATCAAAATAATTGGCTTCAACCTTTTTGTTTTGTCAAAGTTGTTTCAAGTCATTCCAATGCATACTAAGTGTTACAATTAGTGAGTATTAGTATTGTATGCGCTATGTTATGTTTCATGTTTATTATATACTCAATATTTTACATGCAACAAAATCTGAAATGATTTGAATCAAAGTAGGATTGCTGAAGAAATAATGTCTTTATATGAATTTTTTTCAGGGATAATATTTTACTACTAAATAAAAGAATTGATGTTCTGCAACAATTGCAAGTTTTGGGGTTTTTGTTTTGTTTTTTTTTTTTTTTAAATTGAAATGATTGAAGTACCAGTTATTGAGCAGTTTTCTAGCCCTTTAGCAACTGGTGATACATCTTACTTGTCACTGAGTATCCTGAGTGTTATTCTGTAAAGTCACAAAATATCATTTATACATAATAAAATTTTCAAATTAGTGCTAACTCTTATCGGTAAAGGAATAGTACCAGAAATTATCTCAAACAAGGAAAATGAGGAGCATATTGCTCATTAGATGTGAAATTTGCCTGACTTACAGTACAGTCCAGCTGCTTGGATTTTTGGTCAGTCTCATCTATTCTTTTAGAGGTGAACTAGCAGAGCTTGGGAATAAGGCTGTACTACTATTGACTGAAATAACAGCTACAGCTCTTTCACCCCACTTGAATGACATACTTGAAATATCAAAGGCATCTATATAAGAGTCCATCTATGTAATGGACTTTACATTGTCTGGAGAACTTGTATCACCATAGAAAGAGGAAATCGAAAGAAATGGTATGTATCATAATATCAGGGACCATTATTAGGGTGATGTTATAGCTGGTAGTAAGAGATTTAAAAAACATACTTGTATTATTGACACTTCTTTCTTACCTGCTGTATTTGAGTACCATTTTAATGTACCAGTAAAGTGGAAAAGACTCATGTTGTTTGATTCTCTAGGGCAAAGTTAATTGGTAATTTAAATGAAAATGATAATCAAAAAAACATTCAGTAAGTTTCATTTTTCAAAGCAGTTTTAAAACTTCCTGTTTCACAGCAAATGTACAGAAAATTACATATGTTGATTTAAGGAGATTCAGTTTTACTTGATTAATTTTCTAAAGATCATTTAAGGTGTAAGCAAAGCATATATTTTCTTGTGAAACTAAATTGGTCTGACCCCTTGCTAATTTTACCTACAATTAGTTTGGTGTAATTATCACAGCATACAATTTAGTCTGCTTCCACAAAAAATTATTGTTCATGAGGCCATAAAACTCTTTAAAAATTGCTTAATGAACAACTGAGCCAGAAGTATGTCTTACAAGATGAGAATTGCTATTAAATATGTGTACATTGTACATAACACACTTGGTATAAAACCAAGTGGAAAAATAGCATGAGGTCACATAATGAAAGAATGTATCTAAACATATCAAGCTGAAGTTAGATGACATATGCAAGCTAAATCCTGATATCTTCTCATTTCTGAAGGCTTAGATTTTCCACCTTAGTGTTATCTTAATATGGACTCAGGCTTTCTTTTGTTGTGGTTGTCTTTTATTTTTAATGAACATGATGCCATCATTCATACGTAGGATTTTGGACTGAATTACATACTAATAATTAAAGTAAGGTTATTTGGTGTTAGTACTTTCCTAAAGCTAGGACACCTACATGCCACGCACCACACCTGATTTTAACTTCTTTCTTTTTCAGAAAATTGCTGAAAATTCTGCCAGACTTGAACAATCCAGCAGTCTAGAAATGAGGACTTGCCCATAGCAAGGATATTCAGATACATATACAGCACCTGTACTTTCACCAGGATTGTTCCACATCTTGATTTCGGTGTGTAAACCCACAGAATTAGCTTCTGATTTTTAATACATACGCTTTGCTTATAAGAGAAAGCAAAGCAGGTTTCTTCCTTCGTTAATTTTTCCTTTGTTTCCTCTGTAGTCAATGGTAGAGATAAAGATACCAGCTCTCATTGAACCTTTTTTCCCCTCAGGTTAAAAAAAAAGGCAGAAAAACTATCTGCAGATTTACAGCTATGGCTAGAGGGAGACATACCCTTCTTGAGCTCTCAAATTTATCGGAGATGAACCCTTTTCATGACAGCTCAAAGTTTACGTAGAAAGTGACAAAGAAATAAATTATATATTCCTATGACCCTTCACTTTCAACACAAGAGTACTTGCATTTTGTCTTCTGTTGTGGAAACCAATGCTGCTCGAGGAGACTGACTCCTCAGAACAGCAGCTTTTTGTGGGAGACATCTATAGATCTGGATTGATTCTCTATGTGTAGTATGATGCTATTTAAAAGAAACCAACCAAACTTGCCAAAGAGTCTGAAATGAGATTTCCAATGGGATAGAAATAGCACCTAAAGCCAACTTGGAGTTTTAGGTAAGTGCAAGCAACATGTATTTTGTATTATACCTCCAGAATTAGGGGGAAAGGATTATTAGCCTTTTCGTTTAGCAAGAGCAACTTGAATCATCTACATCTTAACCTATGCATTTTCTATTGCATCTATCACCATATTATAGTATGATGCTGACGTATGGTGTCTCCTCTTCAACAACCCTTTTCCTTAAACCACTTTTTTGTGTTGAAATCTTATCATGATTTCCTACTGCCAAACTATATTAAGAAAGTTGTTCCCATTGCCAATTTGTAGCAGGAAAGATGTACTTGAGCTTCAAAATACTGTTTCTATTCTAACTTTTGTCAACAGTGTACAATGAAGTCTTTCGGGTGAGATTTTCAAGATGCACACAGTATTAGCCAAAATAGTGTCAGTCATAGAATTCCCTTGTCTTATAGTAGACAAAAAGGTAAATAATGCATGTTTTTTAAAATCCTACCATCATTTATTGTAATACTTTGTGGCTTCATAAGATCTTATTTCATTGGTTGCCATACAGCCCCCGGAAAGCATCATCTTGTGTACGACTCAAGACATCTTTCCCCAGTAAACTAATGGAGTACCTTTTGGCAACCTTCCAATTAATAGTCTGCTCCAGATGGTATCGCTTACAACTTCTAAGCAGCACAGGAACAGGCAGCAACTGCCTTATTCTTTCTGTCAAATAAACAATATATGTTTTGGTAGGTTGGGATGTGGTAAAAATAAATCAAGCTGCATGAGCAGTAAGCTGAGTTCGTAAGTAGATCTGCTCAACTTTGGAGGTCGAGTTGCTTACTATCAAGTTCAGAAAGGCATTCCACATAATACCTTGTGGAGAGCGAATGGTAGGCTCGGTTTCTAGCCTGACTTCTCTGTAAGGAAAATGGCCACGCTCTAAAAGAAACCGAAATGAAATGGTGCCTTCTAGCAACAAAACCAGCAGGATGAGTGCTACTGTTGAAGCAGTTAGGCAGCTCTGATCAGATTCAGATACTGGAAGTCCAAGCATGATATACTGTTGTGCTACAACTGTGTACTGTATGATACAGGATGAATTTGTGTGGAAAAGCAAAACCTTCTGTTTGCTTAAGTAACGGTGCATTCACGGTGGTTATCGAAGTGGTCAACTCTGTGAGTGCAACTAACAATTTGGATTTTCCCCCTTGTTTATTCCTTGCGTACCGTAAGTAAAGAGCTATCAGCTATTCATGAGAGTTAAGCCCAGAAAAGTATTGTTATGAGTCAGTTGTATAGAAAACATGGTATAATTGAGATTATTTGTCTATTGCATGGGAAGAGTCACAACAGCTGTAAATATTTTGATTCTACTATCTTTAATTCTTTGTTTTCCTTGTATGTGCTCAGTGTACGTCATTTTATTGGCCTGTCAGAAGCCCTCAAAATAGCAGTAATTAATCTTTAGCGATACTGAGTATTCTATTAGCTGCAAATAATAACGTTTACTTTCACTGAGATATTTTTTTTTTAACCTTTGTGGAATACGAAGTATTGTTCTCAGTTATTTACAATGAGGAGAGAAATTACAGCGTAAATTCTAGTAACGGAAAAGTTACTATAAACAATTCAGATCAAATGTTTAATTGGTATAAAATGGCCTTGCTCCATGTTTTGTGTGCAGTTATAACTACCTTCCTGAAGACTATATTTTGCCTTCACAGTCAGTAAATTCAGATTTTTATTTTTTCTACAGATGTTTTTTCTCTGTGCATTAGATGACTGTCTACAAATCTTACAACTGTACCCGGATAGCAGGCTCAAGGACATCCTTACTTTTTTTAATAGCCAGTCCAAAACCCAATCTTTTTGGACATACAGCAGAGAAGGATTATACGATACTTTCAGATTACATAAACAACTACCTGACTAAGCAAAGAATTAATTTAATATCCGTTGCACCTTATACTTCAAGGTCTTATGTCCAAATCTTTCCACAGAAGTTAGTGGCAACGCTCCCATGGAAATTGCATTGGACTCAAGAGTGGAGCCTGGCTCTAAAGATTTTTCTCTCTGTCATCCCACACGTTACTTTCACCTACCAGAATGGCAGTCATGACTATTTATGTTGGAAACTCTACACTTAGGTCTCCTGGAATTTACACGACCCAAATATTTAAACAAGTGGTTTTAATATTTTACAGTCTCTTAAGTATCAGATGGAGTTCAACTTCGTATTGCAATTTGGAATGTAAGTTTACTTAATTTTATTGAGTAAATGGGCTCAATCATTTAGGGTGGGGAAGGATAGCTTAAAATTTGTAAACGTTGCTAAAGCTTATATAGCAGTTTAGTAACTATTTATTATTTAGATCCACTATACTTCTTTCCAACAGCAGAAAGAATTAAAGTTATAATAGATTTCTAAAAGCATGCATATATAAAGGTTTTAGTGCATATCCATATGCATGTTTAGGGTATGTGCACTTGTGTACACAGTAAATGGTATGACACTCATCTTAAAAGTAATAAATAGTGGGAAAAGGAGCAAGATTAAAAAAAAAGAAAAAAACTAATTAAAACAATAACTATTCCATTCATTCTGAGCATATGACACAGAATTGCATTAGGAAAAACAATAAAAAATGTGCTTTTAATCTGATAGTAAAAAAAACCCAATAAAATAAAAATGAGATCCAGTAATGAAAATAATGGATTTTATCCAAACTAGTTAAATACTTAGCTTGTAATTTTTTTTTTTTGGTTGATGATGCAGTAGTTTTAGTTACAATTACTACCAGTGTTATCATTTTAAGAACAAAATGAATGGATGTATACATAAATACATTCTTAAGGATTCCAGGATGGCTGTGGTTCGAAAAAAGGAAAAACTTTTCTTTGAATGGCATGTTAAAAAGAAATGGCTAAGGCATTTTGGAATGTGTTAAGTCCCAAGGAAACGAATTAATGGGTCAATAATGCGATAGTGCTACCTAAAGGCGGTCCAGTTTAACAGATACTTCGTTTTAGTCACAGAATTTCCTATGCGGTTTGCGATTCTGGAATCTTTTCAGCTGTGCAGTTGAAATTTATTTATTTCAGAAATAATGGATGAAGAAACTAGGTTATGAAGAAACTAGATCATTTACATCGATGAAACATATTTTCTGTCTTTAGTTTTTCTTATGTTGGTCATCCTCATGTTTTCCTCTGTTTGGTCTTTTGCAACCTGAAAGACTAGATGTGATTAGAAGGTAAACTTAAATTGCATGGATAAATGATTAACTTATTAGAAATCACAATTCACAACTTAATTTATCACATGCCTCCCTAATTTTTCACATGGTGATTACAAACGGGGGCTATATGAAAAATTGGAGACATACAAGATAAATTGCAAAACCATGTGATAAATGTACTTCTCATGCACCTTTTGGCAGCCTTACCTCCTCTCTGCTCGCTCATCCATCTCTCCTGGGACTTATTCTAATGCTCTAAGCCTATGAGGAGAGTCAATCAATCACTGAAATTCTAAAATCAAACTCTCCCAGAACTGTTTCATCCCCTTTCTGCGAAATGGGGAATTGCCTTGTCCGGTTTCAGTCCCGCCACTTTTCCGTGCAGAAGCGCTGTGGTTATTGCATGGTTGATAGCTTTCTGATGCTGGAAAATGGTGATCCCTAACATTCCAAATGGATACAGACTTTGCGTTCTCGCACACCTCCTACGAGATGTTATACATATAGAATGAGACGTCGCTGTGCATGCCTACTTCAGGGCTAGCTAGCTCTGCGTGTGATGAAGCCTGTCGTCTGGAGATCACTGGATCATAGTTAAAACTGTATTTTACATGCCCATAACATAATTTGCAAAAGTTCATCACCGAACCGCATTCTCACTTGTTTTCAGAGACAGTTTTCAAAAACCAAACCCCAACTTTTATAAATAGTAGATATGCAAAATACATTGCAAATGATTTGACATAATTAATAAAGTGTATTTGCAATTGCTCCTTGTATTCAAACTAGGAAAAAAATCTGTACATGTTCCAAAATAACTTCCTCAACTGCAGGATGGACTATTCCTAGAAAGGGGGAAAGGTAAGGGGAAAATCTCAGTAAAAAGAATTGAAACCAAGCAAGGATTAAATATTTATTTTTAAACATTAATGATATTCCAGACATAATACATATTCTTATATGTATTCAAGTATATTACAGTATAATATTCTAATATATTATTATTACATATGTTATCTGTGTCATTTCATATATAATGTATATTATTAGTATATTTAAGCGTATTTTAGTATGTCGTGTAAACATTATTAGGGTAACATTTTTTTTTTCCAGTGGAGAAAGAAATGTTAAAGTTCCTGTACAGCTGATCAGAGTTGAAGTTTGTCATTTCACTTACATAATCTTTTTTCTGTAGAGGGAGAAATGATTCTTTCATTTCTTTGTATTCTTTGGATAGTGGAACCAGATGAGAAAAACGCTTGTTTTGGCAGTTCCCCAAAGGCAGATATAGGTTTTGATGTTGGTGAAGATGACTTCAGCAAATAGTGCACATAAAAACCTAGCATTTCATGCAAGTTCATACGAAGAAGCTACAGAATAGAATAACTTTTATGAAGAAAGTCTATGTCTTACTTGGTGAATAGGTCCCTGTGCTACCATAATAATGCCCAGTTCTCCAACTACAAACACTTATTTGTTCAAAGTGAATATTAACATTGTAATTTACTATCTAATTACAATTTTATAGTAATAACTGAAAATGTGTTGTTAAGAAGCGTCGTATTCACTGCCTCACACTATCAGACCGTTCTTAGCGGTGTAGCGTGTGATTTCTGTCAATATATAGGCATAACAGAGACTTCACAGAAAGCACTGACTTGGATTTCAAAAACGTGCATTCTCAAATCTTTTTATAAAAAAATACTTTTAGCAAGCTATTAGTGATCCAATATTACAGTCACATTGCAGCTGATGAATAACTTCTGTAAGCTTTAATGGAGACAGGATTAATCCCTGTGAACAATCAGTTTGCGTAGCAGGCCTTATTCACATAAGAGGCCTATGCATTTTGGTTCTCAGGGAATTTATTTCACCAATTTGCAAGGTTCCACAGGAATGGGTTAATCTTGTAAAAAGCTGCTATTTATATCAGCTAGTCTGAAAGACTTTTCACTTAAAGCTACAGAATTAAAAGCCAATTTAAAAAATGAATGCAATATTAATATTTATAAATAAGGCATTATTAAAATGTATTTAGTCGCTAGTGAAGGCTACCAAAAGATGTGATTTTTTTAAAGAAAATTATTCTGAAAGAACTGTAAAAGTAAGTTTTAATAGTAATATCACTGGTGTAGTTTTTTAAAAAATTTTATTACCTTAATATTAATGTCAACAAGAAAATTTTCAAGTAAGTTGAATTCTATTAATTTCCATTTATTTAAAGTTGATTGTAAAGTACTGTTGTACTATATTCGTAAGAGTTATTAACAATAAAAATAAGCATTGATAACTATGGTATGATAGCAGTGCAGATTAAAAAATAACTGACGCATATCAGGGTGTAAAAACCCTGGGGCATCTCAAATAAAAGTATGTGGTAACCGTCAATAGATATATCTCTATTTTAAGGGCCAGTCTAACAAGTTATACCAAGACGTTTACTGTATTAACGAGATACTAGGCCTGTAGATTCCTTCACCCGCGTGGATTGTGTGTGTGAGTACTTACACATGCCTCTGTATTAAATTTATAATGTTATAGGTTTGGTAAGGCATTTTTCTCTGATAGGCAAAAGAAATCACAGTTTTGCAACTTACAACTTAAGGTCTTTATTCACGAAGCTAAAACTGCTCTCATAACTCAGGAGTCAATTATTATTTCATATGCAATACCAAGTATTGTGAGTTCTACTAATGGTCTCCGATTGCTGCCTGGTAGAGCGCAAAGTGATAGATTTTTCCCACTGTCTGTGGATAAATACGGTATCAAAACCCAATCTATTGTGTGCTATTCAAATCTAAATTTCCTTGAGACAGCGGAGGGTACGTTTTCTGTGTGTCTGTACCCTTAGAAATCCTCTCTGCTGGTCTTGCTCCGGAGAGAAAGGTGACGAAGCACCGTGGCACAGTGGCCACCGCCTCCAATCTTCCTGTTGTCATTTGTGCCAGCATGGAGTGAAAGGATCCAGAGTTCAGGTGGGAGACAGCAAGCAGTGGCTGGGGAATGGCTGGCACTTCATTGATTTTGTGGCTTTGCTGGATTGATTGTTTGCTTGCGAAGGAAATGAACAATCGCGCACCATTCTTTATTGTTATCAGCTGATTGTACTTGTCTTACTGCATAATTTTGCCAGTCTTAGAGGGTTTTCTGCAATGTTGTGCAGTAGAACGAGTCTGAACTAAAATGAATGCAAACATTAAAAGCATACATTCACAATACAGCATGCACGAAAGCCTACGCAAATTTGCAGACAACTTTGCCTAGACAAGCAGTTTTTAAGCCATCATAAGATATGGGAGTTCAACCTCATGAAATTATTCATGGAACAGACTGGGTTTGTGGAAGTGTTCTGAGGCAGAGCAAAGCTGGCATCTGTGCAGCCAGATAGATGTAAGCTGGTACCGTCATCGACGGGGACAGATACAGGTGGCACTGGGGTAAGCAAGCAGCTTGAGGGACATTCAGTGGGATTTTCAAGGGACAGCAGAGACTTTTCGATGTAAGTAGAATGTGATTCATTAACAAGAACAAAACCCAGCGAGGTGCCTGCGCCATGTGTGGGGAGTGGGACTGTATCCCTGGGGGATGCTATTCAAAAATTACCGAAGGATCATGGGGAAGGGCTACCTGAAAAGCTAATGTGTGAGTGTCTGCTGATCATTCTACTATTTCGGGGACATAAAATTTTATTGTAGGGGAAAAGTTACAGTATTGCTCATTCTTCAGAGGGACTTTGTTTCTATGAAAATCATGCTAAGACAGCTGCAGTCATTAGAGAGACATCATAATTTTGCTTGTAAGGTCATCTCTTCTGTCAAAAGTATTTTGTAACAGGATAGAGATGGCTATTTTCACTGCCAAAAAGCCACTTTTAAAGTGATTGACAAGAGAGATTAAAGAGGATACAGAAATTTGGAAGACATTCTTTTAACTTTTTAACGTGGTGCCATCTTGGCAGCAGTGAGTCTATGGTGGGATTAGTTAGGGACCAAGCATTTCTGGAATTGTGTTGTGTTTTTTTTTTTTGTCTCTTTCCATTTGGGGTATCAATTAACAGCAATTTCACCAGGCCAGTAAAGCAAGAGAGTAAACAGTAAATAAGCAGCAAGCAAAATTAAAACCAGTAATGAGCCTTATGAATACGAGGGTGTTATAAGGCTTGAAATGCATTTATTTTGGAGCTTAACATGTTCTGGGAAAACATAATGACTTTGTGAATGTATTGTCTCATTTTACATTGCAGAGATTCCGTTTATTGGCCCTGGAGGCCGACAAGGAACCGACACCTGTGTGCAAATGTTTTCGGAACCTTGGCAGCAACAGGCGCGTTCCTTCCGCGGCAGGGCTGGAGTGCCGAGTGCTCAAGGCATGGGAGGGCAGCAAACTTTTCCCTTGCAAGGAAAAACAAGTTGTTTCATAGCAAAACAACTGGGGCAGTGGGTTTACTAACATCGACCCATCTCCGTGAAAACTGGTGCTGCTGCGGCTGTGCACCACTGGTGCAAACTGCAGTTGATGGTGAGTTTGGTTGGTAGCTGAACGCTGGGCATGGGAGGTCTCATCAGGACTGGGAAGCCTCCAGGTGCTTAGTTTCTCTGTCAGGTAAAGCTATTAATAAAAGAATGTTTATAGCGCCTTTTAGTATGGATCTTGGCTACAAATAACGTTTGCACTTTGGGATGGGAAAGGGGTGTTTTGGTTTTTGTTTCGGGTTTTTTTTGGCCCCTAAACAAAGTCTAACAGAGAAAGGCAAAACAGTAAAGATGTGTCCTGTGTTAAATAAGGTTTGTGATTATTCCGAATCATCTAAAAATAGTTCAGTGAAAACTTATGCGAGATTAAACAGTTGTGCAATTCCCAGCGTTTGGCAGAGGAGACATTAGGGTTTTACCTATCAATAAATTCAAGGCTGATCACTTTAGCAAATTTCAGTTTTTCAATAAAACAGCATTTACCATCAGTGAAAATCCTGGTCTATAATGTCACTTCCATGGTGTCTGTGTGGCCAACTCTCCAATAATGGTAGAATTTCACTAAAATAAGGCCTGAAGCATACACAGATGGATTTTATTTTTAATAGGACTCTCTATATAGATTACAAGAGAAAAGTTTTGTGAATGTCGTATTTCAAGAGCACTAGGAAGCAATTAGGATCATCCATTTAGTGAATTTTGGTGGTTAGAAAGGCTTTAGCTAGGATCGAGTCTTCTCATTCATCATACCCTGTTACTTACGGATAAACAAGGTGATACGGTGTCTTGCTAATTCTCGGATATCATTATATAATATAATTGTGTTCTTGAGAGGCTGTTGAAGGCCATTTCCAATTACCACTGTATATAGGAAACATTGGTTTTAAAACAGTGAGGTTAAGCGTGGCACAGCAAACAAAATGCAACCGGTTCACCTGTGTGTGTGCTGCACTGAGAGAATGGCTGTTTCTCTGTGTGTGCAGAGTGTGTTTCTCACTGCCGGAGAGAATGGTTTTGTGTATTGAAAGCTTGAACCGATCGTGACAGTAAGAAAGGTATTTGGCTTTTCAAGATAGAATTCTAGATGCCAAGATCACTGGGTTCACGCTACTACCCAGATGAGTTTGGGAGTGTGCCAAGAGACTGAAAGCAGTTGATAAACCCCAGAAAAATAGTAAATCAAAAGCTATAGAACGCTTTTGAAAATTTTAAGAGGTTGAGGTATACATAGGGTTGATCATCTAATTCTGAAAGAGAGCTTGATTACTTCACAGAGAGCGTTATGTGCCAGCATGTTCATGGTCAAACCCGAAGGGCTTTGCACTGTGGTTCTAATGAGTGCCCCAGAAGTTTGGATGTTTATATGAACATTATCTCCCTCTCAAACGATGAGCTTAAAACCCTAACTCTGCTGGGGTTTTCTATGTATCATTTAATCTAGACTCTGTATCGGTGGGATTATTCTCATGAATGAGGTTTTGCAGGCTTGCTCCCAACATCTCTACAATAGATTATTTTGACGCATTTGCTACATGGTTGGTCAAAATGAATTCAGCTGTGTTTATGCATACGCTGCTGTATAAACTAGAACTCGCTTTCCCAAGATACTGTCTAGTAAAGAACGTGAGGTAAATGGTACACTATTCTTCTGTACCAAACAAGCAACAAACAAATCTCAGATCTTCTATTCCACCGCTTTGAACATCATTCAGGAGCGTAATCTGATACTGAATTGTTCTCAGTATGTTGCTTAAAAGGCAGGATCCCCATGTGCCGCTAAGCTGCAAGTTCTAGAAGCACAAAAATTCTTGCTGAATCTTTGGGGGGAAAAGAGAATGAAAATCTTTCTATAGGCTTTATGTGCACCCTGAATATGTGTTCTTGAACTCTCCCTGAACATTTACTAATACTCTTTCTTCTGCTTGCGTTGCCTGTAAGGTTATAACATATGCATTGCTAATCATATTCCTGGCCTTTCCTGTCTCTTTTCTCTAAGTTTAGTGAGAGCTCTTAATTGGCATTATATATAGGTATGTGTGTGATTCATTTTAAGATCATTGGTAATCCAAGTGATATCCAAAGGACTATTAGTATGCAATTAGTATGCACATACCTAAGTATCTAGCTGAGTTGTAGCTTATACATTCAGAAATACAGACGTTCTTGCAAAATCCATTGATTTCAAGCCACATCAGTTGAACTGTTCCCATTTTCAATAAGGACTTTTTGAACAGACTCCATATGAAACCAGGTTTAAGCTGCGTGAACAATAGCTAACTTCAGAAAGTGCCTGGAAAAATGTTTGCCCATTGGGAACTTATTGTTAATAGTAGTTAACTATGTAAACTATGGCAAATGCCACAGCAGTCATCACGGCTGGCATGCCATTGGGTTTTTGTGACTGTGTGCTTCGAATTTATCAATTGTTCTCTTGCATCAAAACCAATTAAATAGGTACATGCTTTATTATTTCATACAGAAAACTGCATTAAAAGAACATCTTAAAGTTTCAAAGTTAGTAACTCCAAAGTTAGAAAATACCTAATTAAGGTAAAAGTTAAGTTAGTAGCCTTAATGCATCCCTCTTGCCCGTACGTGCAGTGATACAATGCTAACCACATGTTCAGAGCACTCTTTGTTTCTGCGGGACCAAACCTCCTTTAGGACATAGAAGTAAATATTGTTGAGTGAAGAGTTATTCATTCTTTTTTGCCTTCTTTGGTTAAGGTGTGATCTCAGGCCATGTTTACTGTACACTATTTACATTCTGCTTTCAAGACATTAATCCTCCTTTGTGAACTTTTCTGTGGCGTTCATCATGCATCACAAATACTAATTGATCACAGTATTTCCATGAAATGAGGACCTGCTACTATCTCTGATTTTTCATATAAGAAGTTGTGGCACACATCCAACTAAATCCAAACTTCCCACTGTTTTCTTTGCCCAGGATGAGACACTGCATCAGACTATCTGCCTATAAATGTGGTCAAAAGTACATGTGTAGATTACAGAATTTGCCTGTTAGTCCCAATTCCCATGCTCATTCCCTATGTTTCCTGGCTATTTACCAGAGTGCTCTCATGCACTTTATCTCATCTAATTCCTGCTCTCAGTCTCGGTAGTAATCCAGTTTTAATGTCCTTATTTACTCCACAGCAGCTTGTCTGATCTTGGCATTGTTTCCAAACCTTCCGAGACAGAAGAGGAGGTGACCGAGAACATGCTGAGGTCCACAGTGCCACGACAAAGGTAATGCTCAAATGGGAACATGGGAGAATCTGCCTGGATACAAGGAAAAATAAATTCACTAAGAAGGTAATTAAGCTTTGGGACAGAGGTCCAGAGGGGTTGTGTATGCTCCCATTTTTGCAGATTTTCAAGACCCAAATGGACAAAGGCCTGAGAAACCTGATCTGAATTCTGGGGTGACACTGCATTGAGGAAGAGATTGGTTTGGAGACCCACCAAGGTCACTTCCAACCTGAGTGATCCCACGATTCTGTGAGAGCATTGCTGGAGCTCTGTACTATAGCTCTGAAAGTTGCTACTAACTGTTGGAGAATTGGTTTGGTACATTTGGGGGTTTTCTTTCTTCTTTTTCTTCTCCACTTTTGGACTTGCCTAATTTAATTTATTGAAGAGGGTTGTCCCTCAGACCCCTTCCTTTATTACTTTCGCTCTTTTACAACTCCAGCTTCCCTCCCTGCCACTGTTTTTTATACCTTTGCCCTCAAGTTTGGGAGCACAAAAGCATTCAAAGGAATGATTTGCCAGAATTTGGTAACCCTGGCAAAGCATTTTGTATTCTCTTTGCCATGTTTTTGGAATGAGCTGTTTTGGCTGAAACTTTCATAAAATAGTAATCATCTGGAGGGAAACACCCAGAAGAGAAATTTGTCTCCTGATCTATTGTAGTTAAAGAGCAAATGAAAACAGTGTGTTATAAGTAAAAGCATGAACAGCTTCATCTCTGATAAAGTTGATTCGGGGATTCAGCTGTGATCTAAATCAATAAGAGATTCCCAGTAAAATGAAAGGGAAAATGTTTTTTAATCATGGGAGTTAAAGACATGTTCAGCTAAACTTTCCCTGGGAAAATGGTTTGTGCTTGTGTATGAATACTTCTTTACACTCCTTGATATGCAGATACCGACCTGGAAAGGCATGAGGGGAAGCTTCCTTCCCTGAAAACATAACGTGTAATTAAGGAAGCAAACTTAGTGTTTGAAATAAATATTTTAAAGCAGATACAATGTTAATCATGAGGGCTTTGTGCAATAGTGTCAAAGATTTTGACTTAATGTCATATGTACTAATTTGAAATATATTTTTATAATAATTATTAAGAAGAAAGCTGGGATAGCATGTTCCTTATATGATATTTGTAAGAGATGAATTAAAGTAGTCATATTGTTACAGAATTTAGCTAGCGATTTTCAAAACGCTAAATGAAGTGAAAGACATTGAAAAAAATATTTTTAAAACTATGTATTTTAAACAATTTTGTTTTTTCCAGAATAATGTTTCTTGGTGTATTAGTATTACATGCAATGCAAAATGAATTGAGTTAGGGCACACATTATTGATTACTATCCATCCTCTGCAACTATTGATAGTGTATAACTTTTTTCATGTCTCAGCTGTGTTTACATTTTCTGTAGGGCTCAGCATCAGTAGCATTGATTTTTTTGGTAGTATTACTGTGCCACTCACATTCAGTAAAACTTCATCTATTTAGAAATAGATCAAAACTATTAAGTAATGAAAAAAGTCTTATGATTTTCTGTGATCGGGATTCGGGTGTTAAATCTGATTTTGAAATCTTGTTCTTTGGTAAGGGAATCTGAACCTGTTGCTAAAGTTTTCGTGAGTTTTATGAGGAGAGGATTGTTTTGACAGAGCCTCTGAAAAACTGAGTAGGTGTGTTGGAGAGCAGGGGAGTCACTGAAAATGTCTTCACTGAATAAACACGTAAAATTCCGTGTGTTACAAACAGGGCTGATACTGGACTGTCCTGAGAGAGAGAATGGTTGTAAAAAAAATGGTTGTAAAGCTCACCCCCAGTGATATGGCTAAAATAACATAATAATGAAAAAAGAGTCAAAATCAAGAAGGGATACACAGCCAAAAGCGATTTTAATTGTGTGACCTCATCTTTGTGCTTTTTGAAAATAAAATGTGCTTCTCCGTTGTCTTCTCTCTAGATCTCAGAGGCATTTCTTCATAGTAGCTCTGTATTTAGGCAGCTACCTCATCATTATTCATCTAAATCATCAAAATTTTAAAAAGGACTAAAAACCCTGATGTGTTATAAATAAAATATGGGAAGGAGGACAGTGATAGAATAAGAGTTGGTATGTTTGAGGGAATACCCAGCAGAAAGCCCTCACACAGTATTTGCAACGTTTTCTTATTGTTTACATATTACACACAAAGAATAAAATGCAATATGATCAATAGTTACATCTGAAATCTTATAGATGTTGTGTGACAGTGTATATACTCAATCTTCATCCAAAAGTCACAGTTTGTGTTTCCTCCACTGTAATTGCCTCTGTAATGTGGCTTTCAATAGTTGTAAATTAACTCTGTCATAATTACTCTCTTTTTTCCCTTGAATATTTGTATCCTTGCTGTAAATTGTAATTCTGATACTTCCCAGTATTGATATCGTGATGTGTCTGGTAAGATAGCACAGTATGTGGAGCCATGTATATATCTTTTTGGAATAGCTTTCTTTCACCCTCCCCCATTTTTATTGGTGCAGCTGATTTCTCTTGGCTCTGAGCCCAGTTTGGTTTAATTTTTGTTTATTCTGTACAGGATTCCAGACTCAGCTTTGAGATGGGCACTGTATAAATTAATAAATAAATTCAATATATGCTTGCTTTTAGCGGGTTGCTTGGCACATCTGTTTTTCAGAGGTTTCTAAATCTTCATGATCTGCATAAGATATCTTTAGTTACATAGGATTAGGGAGAGTATCATATTTTTAACATGTACAGGGTTTCCCATTAAAAAGTCATCATTTACTAACAGTTACAGTGCTCTGGCATATTGGACACATCAGTATGTCTCAATAGTTGGAATGTAGAATAATGGTTCTATTTAAGACACTACGGGCATCTTAACTGTGGTAAATACTTGTGTTTTTAATGCTGAAAACTGTTGTTTTGTACTCAGAATGTTTTTAAGGGTTCTCTACATTTATTTTTTAATGTCTATAAATGTATATGCTGCATCCTGTTGAAAATACTGACATTCCTTCAGTATTGCAAGAGTTTTCACAGGCATAACTGTACAAAACAGTGTTCAACATATGGACTGTTGCCAGTTGCACTGCTTTGGCATAACCAAAAGTAGCTGCTTAATGGAAATCTAGGGGCATTTCCCATAAAAAATTGGCAATTGTCATGATTATTTATGTCAGGGTAGCAAAGAGCCATTTAGAAAAATAGCAACCATCGTGGCACCCAATTAATTCATAAATAGCTCAGAAATGAGAAGAGACTGCCTCAGAGGCAGCCAACAGTTAAGGAATAATGGCAGAATTTGGTTCTATGGGAGAGCAGGGAGATTTGGAGATGTGCAGAGACCTAAAAGTATTATGTGTAATGTAGACGTCAAAGGAGACATTTGTGAGGAAAGGGAAAAAAGCTAGCTTTGCTGAGGTGTATGAGTCTCGGGGATTTCCCTACGCGTATCGAAGCCAGCTTCATAAATTGCACTGCTCACAGAGCACCACGTTCTTCCAGTTATCTAAACAGAATGAATAGCTTCTACTTATGACTCGTGGGTTATACTTTTGTTGCAATAGTTGAAGAGAAGATGGAAAATAATGGAAGCCGCAGGGAGAAGGATGGTGTGTCGATCAACGCATACAAAATGAAGAGTTGGTACTAGTTAGTCACTAAGGTAGGGATATCTTGGATATCTTTTGTAGGAGCTCAAAACACAATGGTACACTACCGACCCGTCTTCCAACCCCGTATTTTGTAAGGAACCTAATTAGACAGGTGATGAACACCTATCACAGGCAATGAGGTAGGCAGAGGAATACTTGTGAATCCTGTGGAGATTAAGGTCTGACCTGAGCATTTTGTTTATCAGCACTGTGAAGAGTGAGTGCTTCAAGGCATGCCCAAAAGTAAACCTTTAGGTACGTAAGGAGCTCTCTGTGAAAGAACCATTGATGGTTGTGACGTTGGCAGTCATAGCCCATAAACTATGGGATTAGGTGTTAACTGAACTGAGATTCTGAAGGACATGAATTTTGTATTAGTGCTTGTCTCCTATCTAAGGCTTCTTATGGATTTAACCTTAAGCCTTTGAATAGCTTCTTGCTCGTCTGGAGAAGTCTTTCCAGATGTGCAGTTACTGGCTAAAAAAACACAGATATTTCAGCAAAATCTGTGCATCAGGATCTTCACAAATACATTTCATCAGCAGTGTTCTCTCATATCTGTGGTTTCTGAGAACAAAGTGTTCCAGCGCTCTTGACGTCTGCTGGAAGAAAAGGTTTCCTTCCCATATATGGCCCATATATGACCAACACAGGCGGCAATGAATACGTACACACTCTACCTTTCGTGCTCCCAGTTATGTCTACTCTCTAAACAGGTAGGAGCCCTGGATATCTCCCATTTGTCCTTAATATATTTGGAAAATGTTATTACCTCTAACACGGCAAGCCTAAGACATGGGAAAATATTACCTGGGCTCTCACCAGGTCTGTTGGAGAGACAGGTATGAACTATGAGCTAGGGTCACTCCATGTACATGTAGTCCCAGTGTGAGGTCCTAAGTTGTACAAAGCCCTCCAGCACTCAAGGGCACTGCTAGGAACTGTGAAATGGTGCCTCATCTCCCGTAGTGTTTCATGGGTGTCTCGTGGTTAAAGGGAATGCCGTAGTGGAAGCAGTGCCACTATTTTGCTGATACATTTTCATGATATAAATAGATGTTTTAAAAAAAAAAAAAAAAGTCTGGGTGTCCTTACATTGAACAGCTAGTGTTTTGGAGACAAGACCTATTAAAAAAAATTAAAAGAGTGTGGAAAATAAGTTCCTAAAACATGGACTTATTACAAAATGCAAGTAGTTAAAAAAGGGAGAGAAAGAGAGGGGAAGAAGCGGGTGTCTGGACATACCAACATGTATTAAAATACAGTGGTGCAATGCACCTTAAATAAAACAAACAAAAATCAACCCCAAACCTCTTTCATTTGTGGAGGCAATACGTGGAAACATTTCTTTAAAAAGGTATTTGAAATTTAAACATTTGATAACACCACTACTGAAAGTAACCCAGTATATGGCCACAGGGATGCTCAGCAGTAAGAAACATAATGATAGAACAGAAGAAAAGAGGCAAGAATGGGAGCAGAATTTAAAAGGTGCAGACACGTAACTCTTTGAGTGGCAGCGTCTCCCATTTCTTTCCTAAGCACATCTACAATTAGTTTCCGAGAAAGCAGGAAGGATGTACAGGCAAATTGCCAACCAGATGGTGCAATCGAATATGAAGAATGCGTTCAGAAGCACAGTAAAACACAGAATTAAAAAATCCTATCATTTGCTTTCCTGATACAATACAGGACAAAATTCACATGGAAAGGGTAAAAGCTAACTATATACCAAACCTTCTAGTCAGTTCTGTGACTTAGCTTCAGAAGAACGTCCACCTTTCACTTCTCCTGTGGTATCCCCTACACCAAAGTAATTTATTTGTGTTCCAAATATGTTTCTTCACAGAGTTTTCAAAATTGCCTTACTGTTGCCTAAATACGTTTCTGCTAAGATATGAAATAATTTAACAGTGCGAGAAGGATTAAGTCCATTTTAAGGACTTTCTGTAGTTTCTGCATAGTATGAAAAAAAGAAAATAGTGCTTGCTATCTAGACTTCTACATAATCAATAGATAGAGAAGCTGTCGGTAGAATTAGTGACAGCCCAAGGAATTATATTATTATTTTTCGTGTGTCATGTAGTTTCCAATTTATTACTGAAACTGCATTGCATGTATGTTTGCGTTTTGTCTGTGGAATAATTTTATATTATTTTTTACTTACAATCTATTTTTATTGCTATCATACTTTGGCTCTTCTTAGAACAAGGCTGAGTGTGTAGTGCGTATATTATGCATATATAGAAATGCACATCCCCACCCTAGCCCTCTAACTTGCTTTTACACTTCAGAAAATATATGTAGAGATGCATAAAGTTTTCTAGCAGGAGTAATTTGAAGCTATTTTAATGTAATTTATGCTTTTTAGTAGCATAGTTTTGGTTATGTGATCAGAGGTAACAATTTCATATCAATACATAATCAGAACTTGACAAATATAGTCATAATTGAAGAGAGAAAGCCATATCCTGGCAAAAATGTAGGAGCCAGCCATCTGTCCTGAAGATTGTCAGCCTTTTTGTTTTGTATTTTATGTCTGTATCTTAATATTCTATAAATATATATATGGAATATTTGTCCTTTACCTTTATTCTTGTGAACAGCTTCCAAATGAGATTCAGCTATAGCACGTGAGCATTATCTTCATGAGTCTTTCAAAGACTTGCTGCCTTCTTTCTCTGCCCAGTCTTAGTTGGTCTTTACATGGTGCTGTTGACAAGTAAATGCTTGTGGACTACAAATGAACCTGAAAAAAAAGGACGATTGTTATTAATTGAATAAATTATTTTTATTTATTATTAGAGCACTTTTTTATGATTTCATGATTTGGATTATGGAAAGCCATGTTGGCATTTTTTTAATTTGTCTTGTTGAATTCTGAATCTATTTATTTAGCTTGCAGATATTGTTTCTTCAGTGCTTGAAATCCGGTCTTGATTGGGAGGAACAGAATGTGATCTTCATTCTTTCATTCTTGGAAACCTCTTTCAGTTATAAAGATTTTACAGTTGATTTTGACATTGATGGGCATAGAACAAGCTCTGTTGTATTCAGATTGTGTTCTCTGTAACACCTGTATGACCTTATTTCTCTCCCAGGTGGTTTCAAGAATATTTCAGATCTTACGTGTAATAGTTAAACAATCATAGACAACGCTGCAGTTCAGCTGGTAGAACTGCATTACTGATAGAGACATAAGAAGCTGTGGGGTAAGTGTCAGGGCTTTTTATGAAATTTCCATTGCTTCTGGTGTTTCTGCCTGCTGGCGGGAGAAACTAGAACCCCGAAAAGTGAAATGGAGATTAAGCCTTGTGGAGACAGTTTCTAGACAGTTTCAGAATTCCTCTAATCTTTTGAGTTCTTAAGTTAAATCAGCCGTTGCTTGAGCTTTTGTGTATTTGTCTGGAGAGGGCATGGACTTAATTTAATTACATCAAGGTCCCCAAAGGTTTTGTCTTTGTCCATGGTAAGTAGTTTTAGCCCCAGTTTCTGTAGGTAAGAGCAAAATGGACACTTGCCAAGCTTTTCTGGGAGAGACAAATACTTTTGAGCTACTGTTTATTAGCTACAGAAAATGCAGAAAGAAGTAGTTGGCAACTCATCTGTGGACAAATAGAAGAATTTGATGTCATGGTGCATGTGGCAGGGGCAATAATGTCTCAAAAGCCAAGCTGTACATGTGGAAAATCACAAATATCAGACAGTGTCTTGTAATGGGACAAAAAGCATCCCCAGATATCATGACTTTCTCTCATGTGTTGACTTCATCAGTGTTGGTTGTTGTTATGGGGATCTGACAATGTACTTTGCTAAATAATGGAAGTTGAGCAATTCGCAATTCCATTGACTTCAGTTGAATTTGTCAGCTAGTGCCCAACAGCAGTGAGAAAAAACCGCAAGCCAAGTTAGAAATTATTAGTAAAGAAATAGAAGACAAATCAGAAAACATGACTGCCTGTGTAGAGCCCTGGTACGCTCTGCTGCTTCAGTGCTATGAGTAATTCTCAGGCTCCTGTTTCAGAA
>NC_138589.1:10774655-10809655 GCF_964289735.1 Phaethon aethereus | reverse complement strand
CGCCTTTTGTGTAGACAAGTATAAGGTATGGGAAAGACATTGAGTTAGAATGTGATTTTCTACAAAGCAAACTGAAGAAACTGCACATTTTTTATAATTATTTGGTGCTGCCTCTTCTGTGGTTCCTTTAAAAACTTCTGGAACGCATTCATTTTCCTTATCATTGAAGTTGTGCAAGAACTTTTCTTTAGCACAACAGAGTCTAAGCCTAATCTGAGCAAGGTTGTTACACTCACCATGGTATCTGATATATTCTCCTTTCTTTTGACCCAGATTTCAAAATATTAAAAAGAAAAAAGCTTACCTCAGCAGCTAGCAGAAATGATGTACCCACTTTCTTACTTTAGAAACTTCATCCAAGCCTATGATGTCTGGTGGAACAAATGTTTGCATTGCCTATTTCTGTGCTTTTTAGTGACTAAGGAATGTTTTGCAAAATGAGGTGCAGTAAATAAATAAAAAATCAGCACGCACACAAAGCCCATTATTTGTTAATGACTTCTGCGTTTGTGGCTCCCTGGAACTGGTTGGAAAATTGACTCCATTACAATATGTTTAAAACTTGGCATCGTGCGCTTGCAAACCTGGAGAATTTCTAACAATAAAATCAAAGCACTGGGATGAGCCAAAATGTATTCTTCCTTCAATAAAATCATAGCTAAAGCATTATTTTCCCCCTATAAAATTCCCAAATGGTTAAAGTGTTTAGAAACATTCCCTTTTATATTTCTTTTCCTATAAAGTGTCCATTCTTGTTTTGTCCAGCCCCTATTAAGTTAACCTGAAAAAGGTTGAGTCCCTTTGTTTCAATGATTTGTGATGTGATGTTGCTGCTCATATTTCACTTAGTGTTGCTTAAATTGCCAATCACGGATCTTGCTTTCTATCTGCTGTCAGCTCGGTTTGCATTATCACCTCGGATGGGGGGTTCCCTGTTTTCACTCTGTGGTGAGCACTTCCACCTTCCATTTTATAAAATCACATTTTTCTAATGAGAATGCAAATGAAAGAAAAGCTGTGTGAAATGACTATAGATGAGTTGCTTGTCAAAAATGTTTTACTTTAGGGGGGGGGGGGAAAGCCTATAGCTTGCTCGACAGGGTAATGCACTGCATGTTCTAGACCGACTCCTCTTTAGAGCGGTGGCACATGGCCAAATGTGAAGGCGGCACATCTTCATTCTTGCTGGTTCACATTCCTAGCGCTTAAACAACTCATGCAGGTTTTGACAGCTTTTTTTAAAAAATATATTTACATAAACCGCTTTATTGCAGTAGCATTTTCTCAATAGAAAATACAAATGTTGGGTTGTGAAAAGATTTTAAATTTTTTTTTTTAAAGACAACACGTGTTTTTTCTCCTTAGAAAAAATGATGTGGTGTTGGGGGAACTTTAAAAGTTACTTTGTCATAAAATATGAATCAAAGCACAATGAAAACACAATAAAAAGTCGTTATCTCTTGGAGACTACTTGGGAAGTCAGCTGTGTGCTCTCAGTAGTATGTGGTGTTGAATAGGTGCAGAGCGATCACGACTGGAAGAGTACTAGAGATCTGTACAAAAATAACCTTTAATTAGATTTAAATATGTATTCTCTTTGCTGACTCTGGCCTTTACTGGTCCTTTATAGTGGGTTACAAGTGTAGGGTGATATCTCAGATCACCTCAGGTAGGGCTGTAGCACTGCCTCAGGCCTCATTGCCAGTATTCTTACAGCTATTTACCTCTGTCAGTAACGAACAGGCTAACGGGTCAGCAAATCTGACTGTATGCTGAGCTCTCGGCATGACTTCCAGTCAGTCTTCCTCTGAAGCTGACTTTTGCACGTGGCCCAAGTGACCCGAGTGCCTCTGTACCTAGAATAGTTGTCAGGTACGTAACAAGGTAATCAGAAAATTAGTTGTGTGCAAGTTAAAGAAAAAAAATACAGTTTTTATAGTAGTGCAAGTACTGTGTGCACTACAACATCCCTCAGAACAACTGCGTGAAGGAAAAGAAATGTGGCACTGTAATGCTAATGGTTGCAGGACAGATTTTCAGCATAGTCCATCATCTGCAGCTGGAACTAGACTTTAGAAGAGCAAAGATTCTACCTGTGCTCAGATACCGTTTGTCAAAACACATCCAGATTCCCAGAGGAATTCAGCATTTTGGGCGCTAAGCTTGTGTCGAAATTCAGCTGTAAATGTCACAGTAAGAACAGATGGACATCAAGCACTTCAGTAAATTCTGCTTGTACTTTGGTGACTGGAAGACACTGACATTTTTACCCTAATTACAGGTACTAAGTACCTAAACATTTGACCAGAGAGCTTTTAAAAACCTTGCCTTAAAATATTTCCTGTTCAGGAGTGATTAGCCAATACAGATTTCAATTTAAATTTTAATTAAGGCTTATTTCTTATGTACAGTATTAGCTTGCAACACCTTTTTTTTTTTTTTTTCAAAAAAGATGTTATCTTTATAGAATTGACTTATTTGGAAACTTAACATAAGCTTTCAAGCCCACAGAAAATATGGTGATGTGTTTCTGCTTAGAATATGTTTAAAAAAGTAATTCACTGTAAAATGTTTTTGCAATACTACTTTAGAAATAATTTTGGATGTTTTAGATAAGAACCCTTTAATCCCTGACCCTAAAATCTAGATATACAAACACTTACAGGAACACAGGTTCAGTGCTAGTCAGTATTTCAGCCATGCAGTTCCCACATGACCTGATTATCACTTTGAAAACATCTGGTTTGAATAGTGGCAGGAAAAAAACATATCGGTGCGAACGCTTGAAATAGCCCTGGTCCTGCATATGAAGGGACACAGAGTGTCTGTTGACTTCAGCAGACGTTTTGGATAGGGCAGGTACTTGGTATATGACATTTTTATCTGTGAATGACTGTTGGGATAGTTTCGGTGACCATAATACCTCAAAAATCCAATTTTTAAGAAGTGCCTGTCCAGTCAGTCTTGAATTTACTGAGATAATGAGCGAGTTTCAATGCAGCGCTGTTCTGTGTGCTTTATGTAGATTGTATGGCTCTAATTACATCCACGCAAGGGCTGTCCTTTATGCTGTTATTAGGCAGAAGAGTGTTAAAATAGATTCAGCAGGCTTTAGGAACAGTTACTCTGGAGTGGTGTGACCAGAAGTCACCTGCTCTCGGAACATGAATTCAAACTTCTCCCTAGCATTTCTGGATGGATGAAAAAATAATCCCCATGTTTCGTGTATCTCAGGTGCAGAGCAAGACTTACAAGGAAATCATCTGAAGATTTACAAAGAGGAAAGAAAATTAGGCTAAGAAACAAACAAATGTAAAAAAACCAAAAAATGTGTCGTGTTGGAGGTAACGGGCAAGTGGTGTGAAAAGTTGAGAGCATCTCTCACAGGAGGCTAAGTCTGAACTCAAACCCTTCATTGTTCTGACGGCCGTTAATGCTTTAAATACATCTTGTGGCGTATTAATATATAACGCTCACTGCCCAGAGTGGCGGTCTGGTGGTCCATCAAGATGGACAGGAAAAAAAATCAAGGTAAAGGAACAGTGCTACTGTCATATATTAGAGTTCCTTTACAGCACACCAGCTGGGTTGGGAGGAAGGAGAGGAGAGAATTAGCAGACACAGTCTGGGTCAAGCCCTCATTGCTGATCCTAATACGAAACCTCCTGGTCAGGCTGGAGTAGCTGGGTAACTTGCTACTGGCAGTTTATTTCTGTTCCCTCTGGCATCTTCCCCGTGAAAAGGAAAGCACATGGGATAACAGAAAGTAGAACAAGAAGAAGCCTGAGGAGAGGATAGAAACCCTCACCGTTTCTCATCAATCACATTTTCAAAGAGATTTGAACATGGATTTGACATAGTGACTTAAAATGTTGGTATCTGTCTTACCTGTGGTGGTTGCCACTTGCTGTGTCTAATGTTGATCAACTAATTTGCAGTAGAGAAAATGAAACTCAGAACTGGAAGAGAGAAAAATGTGTGGGGAGAGGTGGAGAGAAATTAATGGAAGAAAGAGAAATCTGGAAAGATGGAGGGAAAAATGTTCAGAGAAAAGGAAGAGAGAAAATAGACAACAATGAAAAAGAGAATCACAGAAGCAAAAAGTAGGTTTAAATTACTTTAAAGGCACCAGTAGATCTTCATCTTGAAAGCATGGGCACCTCTTGGTTGGTATAAAGGTACATAAAACTCAGCAGAGATTTTCTTAGGGGAGAACATTTGACTGCTAAGCTTGTAGCAGACAAAAATGGAAAAAGGTTACCACCAGTAATGCAGTAACCAAGCGTGTCCCTAGTTAGGCAAAAGGTAGGAGTCAGTACTGATGGAAATCTGCCTCTCCGGGAACGAGGGGGAATGCTGGGGTATACTGGCTTGAGCCTTAGAAGGTTCATCTTAGGGCTTGATCCAAAGCTCATTCTAATGGGTGAAAGGATTCTTCCTTGATGCTGAAGGTCGTTCAGGAAAAAAACCCCACCCTTTCTCTCCCTTACTTCTTCCTACCAGTCATCCAAAGGCCTCTATTAGAATTGCTTTTTCCTGACTTTTTAATTTTTCTGTGCAAAGGTGCTGGATGTACTGGGCACCTCGTGGCTGACCTGGAGGCCCCTCTGCTTTGTGTCATGTGTTGATGAACAAGGCATATGTGCATCCACAAGACTAGAAGCATGAGGGCAAAAATACCAGGACATAATCCTGTTTTGTCTGTAGTTCCATAGTTAGTATGTGAGAGTCTAAGCTCCCAAAGGAAAAAAGAAAAGCTTAATTTTTACTTAGAGATATTCTCTTGTAGTTAAAATTATTACAGCTGAATATTGAAGAAAAACACCAAACATTGTGAGACTTGATCATATGCGAATCAGCAACGCTGGGAGAAGTGTCTGCAAGATGATTTGAGTTTCAAGGGCGTAAACGTACTTCATTGCTCTGATTTAGTCACCCTTGGTCATTCAGGATGTAAGTGGGAACTGATCTCATTTAGGAAATCATTGAGAGGAGATGAGTCTGAAGACCTGATTTTATCTTATCTCGACACACCACAGTTAATAAAGGAAGGCAATTATTATGTTTTCTGGGATGTACCCTCATCTGAGGCATTGTTAATAAATATTAAAGGGCTAGTTCTTCAAGGATGTTTAAGCACCTGGTTCCCATTGATTTCAATAAAATGAGGCACCTAAGTGCCTTTAAAAATTTGACCTTAAGCGTCATCAGGAAAAAGTGAAGCGAAAGATAAGCAGGTTCTAAAGGAATAACAAGGGACTGCAGGCACCTGATTCTGGCGTGCTCCTGGTTATTACGTTTTATCCGTGCGGGATGTCTGCGCATGGCAAACCAAAGAAAGATACAAACAAACGATCCCCACCTATCCTGCATAAAGCATCAAACTGCTATCACTTCTCTAGCCTGTGTCTCAGACATCTTTTACAAACCATGCTGTACAGATTGAGATAAAAAGCAAGAAAACAACAAACCCAACAACACCCCCTCTGCCCCCATCAGCCTCTGACACAGCCCCCCCAGCGCCAGCCTTGCCGCTCCTCTTCCCCTCCCCAACATGCCTCGTGGGCTGGAGGGGTTTTTTCACCCGACTCCGTGCGACGAGTAAACGATTGGTCACAGCCCTAATTACAGATGCTCTTGCTACTCAAACGTATTCTTTCAGTTAGAGGAAAATACCTTGCTCTCGAGATTAGCCTTATCGAGAAGGTACAGTACGTACGACATAGTCCCAATGTGATAAATAGATAGACAGGCAGTGACATACAAGTGTTAACATTTTTTTTTTCCTTTTGGAGGAAAAATCCTGAACTAGAAAATATCATGTTGGTTTGTCACTATCTTGTCAGGTTTGTTGCATTTTAATACAAAACAGAAAGCGAGAGGGGAGGAGGTTGCCTTGCTGTTTATGCTTCTTTCACGGTCAAGCCAACCATGCTGCTTACCTACTTCTTGACAAAATTTGCTCAGCTACTTCACTCTGGGATAAAGTAAATGAAAACAAAACCTCCGCAGATAACGATAATTTCCAAAGAAGAGATTTTCAAATTTAAAGGCTAAACTAAAATTTAAAATTATTTTCCTAGATTTCCAACCTAGATTCCCTGTCGTACTCTCAGTGCATTTGTCCTTTCAAAGGAACCAATATGTTTGTATAACTGATGTGAAACAAGCTTGACTCCAAAAAGATTTAGCTTAATATCTGGCTAAGCATTCAGAGGGTAGTCCATCTGCAGAATGTACATTAAGGACCCTGGCTGGAGCGCAGCTAGTCATGTATGATATCAGGCACACAAATGTGACGTGATGCCCATATACTCTTGAGCATAATTCAAAGTGCCATGAAGCTCTATGGGTAGAGAAGCTATAAACACAGTTGTCACAAATGAGAACGACTACAGGGTTATATTCAGGCTGCAGAATGAAGAAGCATTAGAACCAGCCATCATGTCTTAATGAAATCGTTAATTAGGATATTACAGAATTCATAGCTAAAGATGATATCTGTCCTGCAACCTTGCAGCATGCTTTTAATTAACTATTTCTTCACTAAAATCTAAGGCAGACTCAAAAGTGGTGCAGACAGCCCTTTGTAAATATACAAATACAATCAAAATGACGCCACTTTTTTTTCACAGTGGATTTGTTAAATCTTTTTCTTTCTAAACAGACCAGCACAGAACATGTGATTATCTACTGCTTATAGGAATAAGAACACATTTAATCTACATAATCATCAGTCTTTCTTTATGTAAAAAAGATTAGTAAATAGGGGTTTTAAGCAACCGTTTAGATTAGACATTGGAATCATAGATTAACTTATTTCTAAAACACTTGATTTTATCATTCTGCCTAATGATTTGTCCCATGATTTATTGGCTAATATGATGAATCATGTTAGATTTATTGTTTATCCTATAAATAGTGCAACAAATCATTACACAGTGATAAGACCCAGCAGTTTCACAAGAAAGTCTACCTATGTTTTCCTCATGTACAATATGCTTGTGTGGTACAATAATTTGATGGTTCTGTTTTCAGTTTTATGGTGTCAGGTGAATAGGCATCTCTATCTAAATTAAAAGGTTTTGCACAATAACAGTGAAGTCATAATCTTATATTCCAGCTATATTTATTTTATACAGAAAAATAAAGCCTAGCATCTGATGGATAGTAAATGTGCGAATTTATTCACAATAATAAATGTGATATTCTTTGTTAGAAACACCTTAAATATAATGTCAGTTTTTCATATTTTAGCATGTCAGCTATGTTTTTCTTGCTATGGTTTCATGCTGCTGTTGACAAAAATGTTGCTTCTGTCCTAGTAATTTTAGAGGTCTGGGCCCATCGCATTTAGTAGCTTAGCTGAAAGGCTAGTGTGAGATATTGGTGAACTCAATATATGAAACCTGGCATTCAGATAATGGGAGTGGTCTTTTTTCTTTTTCCTGGAGACATAATGGCTTCTCTTGTTGCAGACGTAGCTAAGTCTGCCTGTATACATTAGGGATGAAAAGACAGAAAATAGAAGTAATATTCTTGAAAATTCCCTGAGGTCATCAATGGGTTAGGATAGACGCAGTCATGATGATATTATATTCTGCAGTAGTAGATTTGCAGTATTGTAAATTGAATTATTCGGACTGTAACGGTCAACCTTTATTGCTAACTGGGCCATTTACCTTCTTTTGATCTCAAGGTAGTGCCACACCCTGTTGTCCCTCACCTATTGCAGCAAAGCTTGTTGTGCATTCATTATATCCATCATTTCATACCCAGTACCTCCAGCAATACCTGTTAATGCAGGGCATGCTCAGGACACCTGATCAGCACTTTCAAAATCCAGTATATTCTGGGAAGAGCAATCTCTTTTTGTACATCCTCAGGTACAAAGTACTGAGCTGGTGACGTACAGCTGTGCTACACCCGCACAAGAGTAGCAGGTTTGCACGGTATGCGTGGCATACGTAGTATTTGTGCACAGCCCACTTGCTCTGCACGAGCATGGGACACAGGAGGTGGCGGAGAAAAGCAACACCCGAGACCAGAGTGCTGCTGCTGGTTGCCCCCGGTACTCCCCTTGCCCTGGATGAACAGGGTCAATGGGGATGGGGCATGGGCCAGACGCCAAGTGCTACCTGGGCAGCTGCATGGTGCCTGAGGGTGTAGCTGGGCACCTCTGTTACACATTTTCTTTTTTTGGTATGTGACAAGAACTCGGTTGGTTGGAGAGGCAAAATAGGATGAGCAAGAAGATTAAGCAAAAGATCAAAGAGTAAACCTCTGACAAGTTTTTAACAAGTCCAGCTCTCCTTTGGCCACCATTATGTCAGCAGTGTTTGCTACTCGATTGGCTTGTTTTGCACAACAGTAAATTATAAGGAGTTCCGTTACTGATTACTTGTGCCCTTGTCGTAGGCGCGGTGCAGCCTGGGCACTCAGACTTGCCTCCTGTGCCAGGTGCTTGTTCAGTTGCTCATCCCAGTCTTTAAAAGAGCCTGAACGCAAATCGGCAGAATCTGTGCAGCAAGAATCTGAAAATCATCTCCAGTGATCCAGAAAGCTTCATAGCACGTGGAAGAAGCCCTGCTCCTTGTCATTGTGATTACGGAGATGTGGGAAGCAGGTATGCACGTATGGCATGGCCTAACGAAGTAAATGTGCCTTGTTTGTTAACTAACCGAGCACGTCCCTTCGGTGCCCTGCTGGTAGTTCCTCCTCTCCTTTTGCGAGGGAAACCGGCACAGTGCGCAAGACGCGCTGGGAAGAATAAGGTGTTCTTTCTGTCTTTGGGATGCCTATTTTATCTGTCGAAGAGCACTGAGCGCAGCTCAACAGCTTACCAGTTGCGGGCAGCTGTAGAACTTTAAAATGTGTGGAAATATTACATGAGTCCCTTCTGTATTGCTCCAACGTAGCAGCCTCTGGCTTCTCCGCAGCTTAACTGATCATGCACTTTATGAAACGGAGAAGAGGGAAGAGCAGATGTGAGAGTTTGAAGGCTGGAAAGAAACAGCTTCTATGGCTACTGTTAAGGGAAATGGACAACGTTTGTCGGTCAAAGTCTGGAAAAAATGAAGTTAATTGAAAGGTAGGCAGTAAATGAGATGGTTATTTAGGATTGTGATTCTGGTGCGTCTGATTATGAAATCCAGGAAGAAAGTCCTAATGACAGAAGCCAGCGAAGAAAATGTGGGCTTTTTGTGCGTGTGTTACTCCACGCGTGTGCGTATGAGCATCGCGAAATTTGTCCTTTGGCGTAGCGCTCTTCCTTGGACGAGTGAACCCTATTTTGCATTAACAGAGAAATCAAAGCCGTGGGTCTCTTAAATCTCCAGTGTAATCCTAGGCAGTGTTACCACTAATTTTCCTCCAAACGAGCCTTTTAGTCCTCAATTCCTTTCCAGAGAAATATTCTTGTTTTCCTTAGAGGAATCTCTTGGGAAAGTTTCCTGGGAGTTGCTCTAGACCTGGAGGTAGAACCATGGAAGAGGAGGAAAACAGAATGAAAATGCTGGATTAAAGGAAAAGGTCTTAAAAGGTATAAAAGTTACCATTTAACACAGAAAGGAAGTGGTTTATTATACTGGACCAGACAGCTAGAAAGACCCTACTTTGTAAATGCTGACATAGGTTTATCTCAAACCAGGGTAAAGGTTATTGCATTAAAGGTTTAAAACCTAGGAAATTCATGTTCCTAGAGTGGGTGCATAAATCTGAGACATTTTTAATCTCACTATGTAAATAAATCTCTTCAGAAAAATAAAATTGTGTTGCTTTGAGTCATTTGCCATAAACCCTTTTAATTTGATTTTGATTGATAGCTATATCCCTTGCATTAGAACTTTTTGAAGAAGTTTTAAGGTAAGTAATTACTCACTCCCCCTGGGTGATGCAAAGTTTTAGAACGTGGAAGGATGTGTTACTCTTGTATAAAATATACCTGGCAAATATTTTTGTATTATAATTCGATTTTGCCATTGTCTTTCGTAGCATTTGTTCATCTTTCATGCCGTACTTTCAAACTCTGCAATGTGGCTGACTGATGCTGTAAGTGCAGTTAATTTTAATTCTGATTTTTAGCACCGGATTTGCCAATCGATACTGCCCACTGGAGTAATTAATCAATTGTCTTTAGTTTCTTAGACTTTTTTCGTTTTCTTTCTTTTTTACTTAATAATTTAGAAGTGAAAGTTCTCTAACAGCTACCTGTCAGTTTGAAGTTTGGTGTTCATAAATTGAAGGATGAGTGCCTGTTGTTTGCATCCCACGTGAACACAGCCCTAGTTTGGCAACAGTGATTGTCAGCAGACTGCCATTATTAAGTCTTTGCTCTTACCCACATTCGATAAGCAGCCAAGATGCAAAAAAACCCCAAGAAGTAAAAGTACATAGGGAGCATGGGCAACCCGCAATACATGCTCCAAACCAGACAGATCAAATTAATTCTGTGGAAAGGACTGGATTATATAAACACATTACATATGCCAGATATCAACATAGGACAGTGTTCTCCCTTATTCACAGGAGATTCTGCTGGTGTCAATAAGAGATTTACGGAAAGATGTGAAGTGTCATCATCAAGTAGTAACTAATGTTTTAGTTAGCACCATTATTATTTAACATACAGCATTACCTGATGGGAAGAACCCATTAACTCTAAAACCACAGTTGTGTGTTCTGTATTTCTCCTTGCTCGTTGTTCTTTTAACTTCCCTGTCAGCTTTTAACATCAATCAACAAATTCACCCTTTTCCAGCTGAATAATGATCCCCCGCTGACCGGCATATCTGTCTGGAGAGCACGCGCAGCCACGCTGGCCCCGTGGCACCTCTGCGATCTGGGGCACAGAACTCAGAGATTCAGGGGAAACGTCTAAAACAGGTACATTAAAATGATACCGCAATTAACCTGAATTCCCGTAGTTCTTTTACTTGTATGTAACCCTACCAGTTACGTCCCAGCGCAGGAACTCAAGATTTCTAATATCCACCCACTACGCACCGAGGCCCTCCCGGACCCCAGCCTTGCCGGCTGCTTGTGCAGCAGCTCTGCGTGTTAGACCCGCAGCTCAGGAAGATGATTCCTTTCTTCTGTACAGCCAAAATTATGGAGTGGCCATCTCAGTGAAGATAATAAGAACTGACTGGCCTAAATTGGACTCGTATTCTTAGTGCTTTTTTGGCAACGTTGCTCCCATCCCTCAGAAACAGCCCACATTCCATTCCTTGTTGCTCAACATCAGTGTCGGGGTAGATGTGTCCCAAATGCAGCGGCTTCCCAAACATCTACAGCGATGCAATGACGAGCGCTGCTAATAACGTCAGCTGTCTGGAAACCATCTCCCCCCAGTAGTTCCCGTGCCCTGATCCCACAGTAGGTGACTGGGTGCATCCCTGTTTCATCCGGCAGATGGAAGCTTTTCCTTGCATGCGAACCCCGCTCCTTGTGCAGCCTGGCTGAGAGCGTTCCTTGAAAATAAACCAAACCCGTTCTCCTCCATCAGACTGAAAATACCGTTGCAACATGGCACCGTTGAGTTTCCTGCAGCACCTTTTTCCACTAGCTTGCTAGAAGTCCTTGTTTGTACACAGCGTTCAGTTGGCCACCGGTGTGACATCCATAGCTATGCTTCCACATCATCTAAAATCCTTCCAAACACAGCAACCTCCCTGCCTCTGGTTCTAGTAGAGTTTTTTGTTGTCTATAAAGATAAGCCTGAAAGACTGCTCTCTGAAGCTTTGTTTAGACTGTAAACCAACCTTCTAACTCTGGCTGGTCACCAGAGGACTTGCAGTGGGGCATGCAGCCTGCCCTGTCCCACCATTCCTCCATGTGATATCCAGAGTAGAACTTTTATTACATTCACACTTGATCTGAGCTCTTTTTTTTTTTTTCCTCTCTGTGAAAGTAGAAATAGTTATTTAATAAATATCCAAGTGGGTTCTAGCTTTAAGGATGACACGCATTTAATGTGGCTTATGCTATATTATTCTTGCTTAACTTTCAGCTTTTGATTTAGCATCCTAGTTTAGCAGCGGTATTCCACAGGGGATATTGTTGGTTTCCAAATCTTCTGTCAGAGTAATTGAGCATAACATCTTTGCAGGTTTGTGTTTCAAAAGATACATTATCTTTTCTTGTCCATTTGTTCTATCCAAGCTATTCAAAACTTTTAGCTTTACGGATCCTTTGAAAGAATTTGAGTCTTAAGGCTGATAATTTATGTTTCTGCTGAATTTGCAACTCTGCATGTGATGATTAATAAACTTCTCTCCATAAATAAGAAAAGATGATATCTGTGAATTGGTAACAAAACAGAAGAATTTCATTAAATTCTGTGTTTTGCAAGAGACTTCCATCCTTTTAATTCTTTATAAATTAAACATCATCTATGTCTGGCTGGCTGAAGAATGAATGTCACATATAAGATACCTCCCTTAAATATTTTCTTGAAAGTAATCTATGTGATTTACAACATATTGCAATTAACATCGACCTTTTGTCTGCTTCAAAAGAATGTAAGAAACAGTTTTCCTGACATCAAAGAGATTTTCTAAATTTCAAAAAATATTCCTGATGAAAGTTGTTCTGACTGGGAAAAATATGTCACCTTCATTTAAAAGTTATGGCACACTTGATAAATTGTCTGCCTCTTTCCTAACCTTAGTTCATGCGCAAAAGTGGATTTAAAAAGACTCTTGCAAATATCATACTTCAGAAAATGTAGATCCTCAGAAGTCAAAATTAAGAATCCTGTATTTACTTTTTACGATCAACAGGCAACTTAATCAAGATCTGGAGGCTGCTATTCACTCTGCCATTTCTTTCTAGCCACTTAATTGCCAACCTACAGCTTCAGTTGAGATTTCAACATATTTAGTCTCCTTTTTCATTCAAAATGAAAAAAAAAAATACAGTTTAGGGTTCTGAACTTTCTAAATCTCTATATTCACCTTTATTTTACAGATTATTTGTATTTTAGATCTATGGACAGTTTGCCAAATATTTGCTATAACTATAGCTCCCAATATTCATTATTCACTCTAAATGTGGAATGACATTGTATTGCTCCCTAGATGACTCCGTCAAGTTTTCAACATGACCATGTAAAATCTTACGGTAGAGGGTTATTTCTTAAAATTATTTTGTTTGTTAACAGTTACCTGTGAAAATGTTCGTGGAAAGCAGATAAAGGGTCTGTGAATAGGACAAAGTTATTTAACACAGTAAGATGTAGAGTCCTCCTCCTCTTTATTTGCTTACGCTTTACTCTTCACTACTTTGGTCGCCTTCTAAGGGTTGGGCAGGCTGCCCTGCCAACGCAGGACAAGTTCAAGCGGCGTCCCCCCGGGCACTTGGCTGGAGCAGGCTCTCTTTGTAGCAGCCCTGACTTTGATGGCAAAGTATTAACTGTTCGGTTGAGGGAGGGGAGGAGAGATCAGAGCACGAGTTAGGCCAGCTGCCAGCCACACTAAAATTACTTCTGTAACCACTCCAATATGTGTACCAGAATTTAGGGACTCCGATATATTCAGACAGAGCAGTTTTACACAAAGGGTAGTTGAAATACGGGCTGGAACAAACTGCCGAAGTCAGCAGTAGAAGCAAATAGTGTAAATCAGTTCAAGGAGGAGTTTTTGAAGAAGGCCGGGGGAAGAGCATAGAGCTACTAGCTAGAAGTTCAAGTTTCAGATGATGAAACACAGATTGATTTGTATTTCCTGAGGTTAGGGGGGCAGGTCCTCATGGACCGTATCATCCTCTTTGGGCTGTTAAACGTTCATGTGTACTTTTGTGCTGCGTTTCATTCTCTTTCAGTTTGGAGTGATGCTTTTTGTTTTCCCCCCACTCTCTTGCTTGTACAGTCTCTTCAGATAACGTCTTGCGGAGTGGAATGCATACCACAGAAACTCCATTTCCTAGCATCTCTGTGAACTCCGCCGAAGTCAGTGTAGTCATGTAGTTACAGTGATGTAATCAAGCACACTTTTCAGCTTATAGGCTTATAAATTTGCAGACGCTGCATTGTGTTGTTTCCTGGGAAAAACCTCCAGATCATGATACAATATTTATGTCTACACTGTAATGGTAAAGAAATCTTAACTGTGAAATCAAACATGGAAGCGTTTCAGCTGTTTCAGGGTGCCATTAACCTCAGCGGTGCCACACCAATGTGGTGAAAGGTGTACGTGGCGGGAGGGGACAGACGAGACACCTGAGGGGGTACAAATCCGCTTTACTACTTTTCATTGATGTACCTGTGTTTTGTCCTTGTGGCCAGTGACGTGTTCTTGTCAAGACGAGAAATCCTACCATGAAGCATTTTGATCTTGTTTGTTTGTTTGAGTTTATTTCAGTAAATCCATAACCATAATTGTGTGTGTAACACAGTCCCTTTACCTTCTCCCACATTTGCAACCCCGTCACGCTGCTCTCCTGCTGGCCTCCTGACTCTGTCTCCCCCGAACCTACAGGAGTCCTTCCTGAGAAAGGCTTGGGAGAGCAGCGACGCGCCTGACTCTGCCATGTGTTGTGCTCCAAAAACTTCATGTCATGTCAGCATAAGCTGAAATTTTTCCACAGCTTGCTCTGCCTTGCATCTTACCTAGAGTTTTTTTTGAAAAAATATATAAGCATCCTGAATGATACAGCTTGTCGTTGCTGATATTACATGAGGAAGACGGCTTGTTTCAGTCTTTGGTTTGTAAGTTATAGATTGTGCTAGGTAACCTGTTTAGGTAATGTTTTCAGTAGAAATTTTTCAAATCTACAACTTTCCCCTTCTTTTTTAATTATCTTTGATTACAGCTCTGATAAGCAAAACACAAACGTCTTCTGTTTATTTTTATGCAAGTGAGAACCCAAAATACAGACTCTTACTGAGATTCCCTGTGCCTTGGGTTTCTTGCTTAAAGTAACATTCATTTTCACTGAGATTTCTGTGAGTATTTCCAACACCTTCTGCCTCAGCATAGCATTAAAAGACGCTCTCTGTTCATTCATTGCTCTACCTACTGGTCTGGTTAAAGAGCATAAAATACCCCTCAGTGCTTCCCACTTTCGTCCTGCACTCACAAACCTGTTGGAAATCAGAAGAAAAATATGAAATTAACTGATATTTGTAAATGATGAGAAAGGTTTGGTTCTTGCTTCACAAAATTCATAACCTGTGTCGGCACAATCTCTGTTCCTTTCTTCTCGGCCCTAGATGTGCTGGTATTGAGTTTAAAGCCCAACAGAGCAGTAGCGAGAGGACAGAGCTGGCCTCACAGAAACACAGCAGCCAGATGATTGGATCCTATTTCCCACAGGTTTCTAAGTCTGCAACTGAAAATGTCTTGTAACTCTATTAGGAAAGACCTACGGTGATCAATAGAAGCAACAAGGCCACACAAGTACGTCTCAGAGCACAATGAAAATTGCACATCCTGTGGTGCTCAGGGGACTTAATATTTTTCAGTGATTTTGTCACCCCATCCCTTGCCCTTGTTTACGGAGCAGTTCTTCTGTCTCGTGCAGCTTTATTGTGAAATGTAACTGGACTTGTTCATTATCACAGTTTACTCAAAAAATCAGTTCTGTACATTTCCAAAGGTTTTAGGCAATATAGATTTTTATTTTCTTTTTAGAAGTTTTCTTCAGTTTTGTAAAGGTTGGTTTAGGTTTTGAAGTGACATTCTGCAATTTCAAAGAGTGGATGTCTGCACTGGTGTGACAAAAGGGCAGCAGTCCCTTACCCATCTCTCTTGCTTGAGACAGGAGCGCTGAGGTCAGGAGTAGCGAATGGTTTCACTGGAGCTGACCGGTGGTGGACCCACAGATTCAATGTCATGAATCGGGGCCACCAGCCGACAGCTCACTGCCCCAGATGTTTGGAGCTGGGCGGATCTGAGACGGCATTGGAAATTACCTCGGTATTTATCTACAAATACCTGACCAGAACAGCATTTTTATGGCTTCAGTTAGTATGGTCTCCCTTCTCTCTGCTATTAGAGAGAGAACTGGATCCTCCTTGTGGGTGGAAGGAGAAGGGGAAGTGATCCATGCTACTTAATAATGCCTTTTGTGCAGCTGTTTATTTTCTATAGAGTTAATTTCCCAGTTATTCCAGGGCTGGACACTAATAACAAATAGAATACAAATTCCAGTACGAGGTCATGAGAAGGTAACTGACATTCCCCAACCCTGAATCCTTCTACAAAATGAATATAATGGAGTCCGAAGAATGAGGTGAAAAAGCCTCTGAGGTGTTCTGGGAGGCTGAAGAGGTTGTTTTGCTACACCGAGATGATCACAGAAGGCACGGTGAACTGCAGCGTGACAGTAATTACTGCAAGGTAAATTCAGAAAGTTGTATCGCACTGAAAACATGTCTTTCAAATATCCTTTTTCTTCTCTGTGTGTCTGGGGCGATTAGTAATGGGGATGCGAAGATTCAGTTAGATTAGGAAAGCTGTTTAAAAATTTGAATGATTACCTGGAACTTCGATTAATTATGGATCAGAAAAATAGCTGTGATGATCTTTCAGAACTGCTTTTCTTCATTTTTTGGTGATTCTAAACCATCCGTGGATAACCAGCAACAAAGGATTTGACCCCATAGATTTAAGCTCTGAAGTAGATCCATGGAAATTAGTTTTGCGTAGATGGACTATTTCTCAACAACTTAGTTATTTTAGTGACAACTAAGAGACTGCTTGTTCTATTACATAATTATTTTTAGTTTGCTGTTATGCACCCCTACAATATCTTGCTTAAAACTTTTTTTTCTTTTTTAATGTGAGAAAAACAAAACACTTACTTTGAGGTGTACAGGGAGTCTTTTATAGACAGTGTATTTAGCTCAGAGCACATGGGAAAATGACTACTTGACTAGGTTAGCTTTGGGTACCCTCAGGCTCTTTGAGATTAGTTTTAGATTCATATGCTATGGTCACTCATTGACCAAGCTGTTTCAACCTTTATACATATCCAGCAAAGGATCATTTCCCTCAGGCATGGTTTTCTTTCAATCATATTTAGCCAAACCATTAAATACACTTGGGGCTTGCACCGAGGACAGAAACAACTTTATATGTACACAACTCAAAACAATTTTCTTCTTCAGGAAGAAGAAAAAACTTGCTTAAGTGTTAAGTCTCAGTTTGTCAAGACTTAAGTTTGGTGCACCCTCAAAGTTTTCTGTATGACTTCCTCTGCTATTAAATTACTTCTGCATTATTCCTACTACTTTTTGTCAATGTTTTTAATGTTGATGCAAAATGTTAACAAACTGAAGAATGAAATATTTCTTATTTTTATTTCTAAGAGTGTTTGACAGTTGATACAGTAGTGGGATGGGAAACAATTGATACATTGATTAGTTTTTATCTTTTTAATAACTTTTACTTTGGCAACCAAATTTTATTTTTCAAAAAATCCTCAAATTTTCAGCTTTTATGTTTTTTAAAGAGAGGTCTTAACACACACACACACACACATATACCACCCCCCGTATTTTAGAGCAGATCAGCATCCACAATAGTGGGTGAAGAGTCCATATAGATGAAGGATGCAAAGGAGAGTGGCTGGATGCCTCCGGCTACGGCATTTAGCTGTGCCAGGTTTCTGATCCCCAACTTAGCCCCGACTTCCTTCATGTGCGAAGTCATATTGGCTCCAGTTCAGTGAAATTCAATGCAGGAAGAATAAATGTTCACACACGAAGACTATTTGTAGGACTTGTAACTGGACCCTAAATTTGGAATTGGGAAGTGTTCCCAGATGGCTTATAAAATGAGTATTTTTGGTTTTTAACTGAGAAAGATTCACATTAAATTCAACAAGTTCTCTTTATTAAACATCTCTTGGCCCCTGGTTTATAGAAAAGACTCTTCACTTGAAGAGTGTAGCTTTGACTAGAGCAGAAATGCATGTGAGAAGGAGGTGTTGCACGGTGTTTGTGTGCTGCCTGTGGGTGTGTTTCCCTATGCACAGAGTTATTGTTTGTGGGAGAACGGGGAGAATTCTTTTTCCTCATACAGTTATCTATTTTGGGTGGGCGTCTAAGAAAGAATTATCTCCCAAATTATCTGATAAATAAATGATGCTCTCCCTTCAAGGTCTATCTTAACGCAAATGCCATGTCTGACAGGTTTCACTTAGGAGTTCAGACTCACCACTGCACGTTGACTGCTCAAACCAGGGATCTCTGGTGACACTCCCTCTGCTTACTCTGGCTGCCTTTTACTTGAACTCTCTTGGATCTCTCTACACATGGAGGCATGTGTGCATACTCACTCCTTCCCCCCCGCCGCTTCTTCCTCTGTATGGAGATCACCTGAACTGCTTAAATCTTTTGATTTAATTTTCATTTCTTATAACAGGGGAATTCCTTAGATTTATATTAAAAATGCCACGATATCTTATACCTATAAGCTCTCCTATAGTCACAGGTGTGTGTCTTCAGATAGTATCAATGACACTCATGTAGAATTGTTTTTCTGTAATCGTACGTCTTTGATTACTGCCGGTATTTGTCATCTTGTGCACTTAGTTGTAAACAAGAGGGTAAGACAGACTTTCTTCTTTGAGGTGGGACCAAAATGGATAGATATCTGAGCAGTTACTTAGTTCTACAGTTTTTTTCCTTTTTACGGCTGTCTTGATGTTCATCGTAAGTGCTAAAATTCAGAATGAAAGGTAAATTGCAGATCTAATTTTTGCTAAGTCAGATTTTAAATGTCCCTAACATTTAGTACTCCACTAAGTTGACTGCAATTTTGATTTTCTCTTTTCTGTCTCCCTGACAACTTTGAATGGAGGAGTCCTGCTTGAGAAGTTCTTTGAACAGCCTTAGACCTGTACGACTATTGGAATAATGCCAATTTTTAAATCTCCTCTTTCTGATTAGGTTTCCTACCTTATTAAATTTTCATTAAGTTTGAAAACAAAATGCTCTTTTTTTAACTTCTTATCTTGCTTCATGTAACGCCATTCTGGACCAAACGAGACTGAACAAAATTTTGGGAAGTGCTTATTAATTCTTGGATGTTTCCCTTTCTCACAGTGTCAGAGTAACGCAGTTGCTCCTTTGTCAAGGCTTGTTGAGCAATTGCCTAATATCAGAGTCTATCTGTTAATATAACTAACTACAGTGCAGTTTTAAGGCCTCTAATTTTAACCTTCTATTATTCCTCTCTTCAGTTGTGCATCTTGTCATCTTCAGCCATTAGAAATTCTAAATTTCAGCATTGAAAGTGCTAAACTATCTCTTCTAGTAGTATTTCATTAATGCTTTGTGATTTAATATTTCATTGTATGTAAAAGTCATGAGACATTATAGTGTGAAAGGTACTGTGTAAGTTTTATCGTATTGTTTACTTCTTGCCTGTTAGGTAGCAGCAGCACTTACTTGCCATTCATTTTCCAGCAGTGAAAATTAGAGATATTTTTCTTACAGGTAAATTAATTAGTGGTTTAAGTGAAAATGAATGCGATTTATGTGTATTCAGCCATGCAGAATATCAGATTTTTTTAACCATATTGTCAGTTTCTGGTAGTTAGAAAAAAAAGATTATTCGGAATTTCTTCCTTTTAACTATAAATAAGCACATTTGGATTTATTTCCTGGAATCCCCATAGTACACGTGGTAGGCTACAGCAAGCATATTATCTCTGAAAAGCCCTCATACCTTCTGAAAATATCAAACGTTTTAGAGACTTTAAGAAGAAAACTCAAAGTAAAGGTAATGGCCTAAATCCAGCAGTATTGTACATGTGGTTTTCATGCTGTCAGGGTTGTGCTCCCTACATGTACACCTGAAATAAGTAACTTAAAATGTCTTAAGGTTTTAATTTCTTAAGGTGACAAAACTTAATTCTGCTTAGTGATGTGATCACCCAGTTACACCACCTTTACCTTCATGCTACGGTACCAATTTTGTGTCTTCCAAAGGCAGATCCTGACGTCCTTTTTTCTTTCTGGTACAAAATCACAGGATTTAAATTGCTGGCAGAAACTTCCTGGTGATCTTTGTGCTTCCAGTTTGTAAGCTGGCAGCATTTCTAGACTCTACGATTATAAAATCTTTTTTGTGTACATCAGTACTCATGTATGAACAGGTTCCTAGTCTCCTCCAGCACTACCTGTGGTCAACAGGCAAAGGAGCTCCTGCAGAGAGCAACTTGGAGCACCTACGTTTGGTTCCTGTCCTGAATCATCTGGAAGAGGATCCATCCCTCCAGTCACCCTCGACTAGAGACCAGCTGACTAAGCAAGGTGCCCGAAGTTGAGCTGCATGAATGCTTTGTTCCTGTTTCATGACAGTTGACTTCAAAACTGTTGTTTAGTGAATTCCCTAGGAAAAAATATTGACCCAAATCTTGTTTAAGCCTTAACATGGAGGTGTTTTACGGATGTCTGAGTTGAATAGAGTTCAAGCAGAATCTTTTTCCTCATGTGTTTGTGTGAAAGAGGAATCTGAATTCAGTCACATCTACTTCCCAACAGTTTGGGCTTCTAGAAATTAGCGCAAGGAATAATCCCATGTTGTGGGGTAGATTTTTAATGTTCCCTGCAATTAAAGTAGTTCTGCGTTACATTCAAGCAAAAAATAAGCTTTGGTAGTGTGGTGAAACATTAGAGAATTCCCCTCAAATTAGTTACAGAAATTGAATGACAGGACAAATTAAAAAGAGGCAGGAGGGGGTGAAATATTTTATTTTAAAAATACTCCATAAAGACAAACATGCAGTAAATTGGCAAGTGTGCTCTCACAGTTACTCATGGAAACATGGGTGGAAAAAAACATGGGGTTGGTTTGTTTATTATTTGGCAGAATTTTCCAGTATTTTGTCATTTTTCCACAGGCCGCTGTGCACAGAGCTCCTTGGGAGGATCACCAGAAGTCTTCGAGGAAGCCTTCAGAAGTGATGACCCAGACATGGAGGGATGCAGCCAGAATGACAGTGCAGGGCAACAAGCTCAAAGCTGGGAATTCGTTTTGAAAACCTTTCCACTCCGAAGGCATAATTTTGAGCACTACATGTATGAAGTGAGGAAATTATAGGAATCCATGGATCTACCTGCATCTAGTCCTGGATACTTCAAAAGCTGTAGTTGAAAGTGCAAACCAAACTTCCTCTGCATTTACAGCAGGTGATATTAATTTATGACAGTTAGATTAATAGTAATTGTTGTTTAGCAATAGCAGTTGATAAGCTAGCATCGTTACAACAATATGCAAAAAACTGCATCTAAACTTGGGGGCAGAGGGGGACAGGGGGGATGAAGAGAGCAGCCAAATGCTCCACCCTGATTTTATATATATTTTTATATATATATATATATTCCTCTGTCCACACACAGAAATGATGTATGCTCATTGGGAGTGGTGAAAAACAGCCACTTGCAAATTAAGTGAGACAAGGAACAACAGATTGGAGCTGTATATTTTTTAAAATGTTGCTTCCAACCACAGTGTAAGTGTAAGAAAGGAGGAGGAAGCTTTGGGGGGAAATATATTGGGTTTTATTGCAGTAAATGCCTCTGGCTCAGAGACATCCATAGTTTAACCTGGTAATCTGTGAGCAGGAGAAGGGCATGTGCTAGCAGAAGAGAGCAGAGCTGTGAAAAGGATCTTTCCTTAGGACCTGTCTATCTTTCTGTTCATAATAAAAGCAAGAGAAAAAAGAAGCAGTGTTATCAGTACACTTCTGCAAGTGAATTAGCTAGCACAGATTTGATAAAGCTTATAAACCCTCTAGAGCAATCGTGACAGTTTGCTGGCTTGGGCTTTGTCTGCTGCCAGTTACTCCTTGCTAGTGGCACTCTTTATTTATGCTTCAGTACCACGTTATCCTCTGGGCTTCAAACAGAAGGGACCTGTCTGTAAGTGTTTTGGTTGTGGTGTTAAAAAATAAGAGTGCAGCAAAACACATGCAACAGTGCCCAAGATCCGTTTCAGCCAGTTTCCCTTCTCGTGGTGTTGCTTCCCCGTGACTGCTCGGTACACACGGAGCGTGGCTGAGGTGGTATATGTCTGCCTTCCACTAGAGAGTGTCACAGAGTTATTTGAATGAATGAAAAAATCTAAATGGATGCGTTATCTGCTTTGTTGTAGGTAAAATGCAAAGTGGTGTGACCTCAAGAACAGGAGATAGGTTGTGCCTGCCTACTTTTTTTCCATTTTCTACCACTGCCATTGATCCCCCTCCCTGCAGCTAAAAATGAATATAGTGCAGGACGTAGCCACATTTTAAGACACACCAGTTTTTTATCTGTTTGACAATGTGTACACAGTAATTGTATGGTAAATATATAATCTGATACGTTTTGTTCTTTTTTGGTACTCAGATTAAATATATACTTCAAAATGGTAGCAAAATTTCGGGGTCAATTACCATGCGCACGTTCCTAGCACAAGGAATTGGTAAATAGTTGAGATATTGGATCTGCCTATGTAACATTCTACACACGGGAATCTTGGAAAGAAAGTTGCAGTCCGTTAGCAAATTCTCGTATCTGGACTGAAGACGTATATGCATAAGTAGAGAGATTGAAAAATGGTGTTAAGTAGTTAGAAAGTCTCCAAAGGGAGATCTGGACAAGAAGCTACAGTAATACCATTAGATGGCTATTATTATAAAAAGAAAAACAAAACAAAACAAAACCAAAACTTTAAAGGTAAGGACAGTAGTAACACTCCAAATGCAGAAAGTGATTTCTATAGCCCCTGAAATTTTATATGGAGATGTGAACACTGAAACTATTTTCCAGGTGTGTAATGTCATTGAATAACTCCCATTCCTTTTTCTAAATGAAGGATTACTCATGAAGACGCTTTGTTTAAAATAATAAATTTAAAATGTAAATACTGTGCTGGCCATGGTAGTGCTTAAAAACCCTTGAGGGTTTAAACCTCAAGGTCAATTTAGGTGAACTCTCCTCTCCTTGAATTCCAGAAAACTCTGCAGTTCTCCTGTTTTCTGTTCTAGAGGGCTGATCCCTCCTTTTTCTCCAGGTTTGTGGTCCAGGGCCAACACCTTTGTCTGGTGTACACTGTTTTCCTTCTGCTTTAATGAATGTGATACCCTCAGGTGCCACCAGCTGAGAATCTGTCCTTTCATGCCACCCTGTCCCCACATCTGGGGACATACAGAAACCCCAGCAGGCACATTTTTATTCCCAGATGACTTCCAGATCACAGGAAGAATTTTAAAGGCTCTGGAAAACTCAAAGACAGAAGCAGCAGGGCAGTTGGGCTCAAAAGTTTCACTTCCTTACCTTTTCCTTGAGGTAAGGGGATAGGGCTAAAGGGATGAATCGGGGGCCTGAGCATCCCTCGGTGATACCGGCAGTCGTTAACAGGCCACAGCTGAAGGGGTCTCGGGTATAAAAGGGGATTTCTCTTGAAGTTAAGACAAAGCAAGTCGTACAGTGAGAGCAATTATGTCAGATCCTGCTATAGTGAAGTGAGCAGTAAGCTAGGCTTGTAATGTCATTAAGAAACTGTAAGGTCCTGAGAGTTAAAGAACCTGTGATACATCTTTATAAGGTTACGTGTACTTGTGACGATCTCAGACTTTGTTCTTAAAAAGTTTCAATTCGGTTTAGCTATTTAAATATCTCTGCAGTTAGCTCACCTCTGTATTTCTACCCTCCCCTACTGGAAAGGTGAAGGCGTACATGTAATGTAATCGGATCTATTTGATTTTCTTAAAATGAGTTTGAGCTACTACTACATTGGAAGATAACACAGACTGTTTGATCCTTTGAGTGTGTAAAATTGATTTGGGGGATCTTTTGAAATTTTTGCTATTAGTTCCATTTGGAACATACATATTTCGGAGCAAGGGAGGGATTTTCCCATCATCGCCTGACAGTCATTGCTAAATGAAGGGAAATGTACAGCTGTGGACAACTAAAAAAAATATCTGAAAGAATGTACCCACCCCCAGCAAGCAGCTTTTATGTGTAGAGCTGTGGATAATAATAAATAACAAAAAGAATCCCCATGTTGCTGATCTGAGCAGACACTCCTCTTCCAGATGCAATTCCTCAGTCCAGAGTTTGCTCCTCAATCCACCCCATCTCCTAGGGTACCTAGTAGTGAAGATTAAGAAAATCCCCAATGTATATTTCTTTTCTAAAAAGAAATGGGGAAAGTCTACAGATGAGCTTTACAAAAAATCCCCACCAAGTTTATGAAACTCTTTTTTAATACTCTTTTCTAGAATATATCCAGGCATCTGCACTACCATGGTTACAGGAGGAGAGAGAAGGTTTCAGTGGCTCAGCAGGAAAGTGTGAGTAACTCTTGACCTCTCTTTATCTCAGTTTGCCCTTTATGGTTAGAATTGAAATGCATCTTTTATGGACTACAAAAGAATGTTTAATTAATGTTTGAGAGCTGTGAGACCTTTTAATAAGGAGTTGCTCTTTATGAAAGCAAAGACATATTTATTTATTAATAACCAGGTGGCTGTTTTGCACTTGGTCTTCTCATAATAGTACCCTAAAGAAAAAAAAAAAGAGTAGAGATACTTTTAGGAGCTTTTGGATAAGAATTGCTACCTCGTTATTGAACTGAAATAACTTTGAAAGATGGTTTCTACAGCCATACTATGTGCACTTCCGTTGCCTGAGGGATTTCTAATAGTCAACAGAAGTTCCTTCCTGAGGACCTGGAGAGAGTGTGGTCTAAGTCTTTCAAGTTAATCATGAACCACAGAGCAAGCACTGAGTAAACTGATAGCATAAATTGAAAGGTCACAGCCTGTATTGAGAGAGAGGCTGTGGTATTTCCCTCTTAAGAGAGACATGACAATTCATTTTGATCTCTGTCATAGAGGTATCGACGGCTGAAGGCGAGAGCGTGCTCCATCAGAGCTCAGCAAAAGGGGACCGCATGCCTCACCACGCACCTCTTGCGTCCTCACCGCTCCTGTGCCCCTTTCAGCAGAACGCAAATGCAGCCTCGGGCTGTGTCGAAGCTCTGCGTTCATCCCTTCTCTTTGGCTGCAATTTGTTGGACCCTTAATGGTTTGACTTATGAGTGCACCGCAGTGGGCTTGGGGGAATCTCCATGAGGAAATGTCTTTATTCTCCTTTAGATTTCTCACTGGATCAAACGGTCCCTTAGGCCTTGCACTCAGTGTAACATGAACATGTGTGTATTTGTCTGTTGTGTACATAAATGATGGGGCAGCAGAAAATGGAACTTGGAAATATTAATATCCAAAATGTGTTAAAATTTGATCACACTAGCAGAATCTGTAAGAGTATGTCTGTGTCAGGATGAGATGATCGTCCAGAAATAATAGAATTTCTGTTTCAATATGAGAAAACTGTAAAGGTTTAAAGCCAGGATACATGTTTATCTATTCATTATTTTTTTCTTTTCCCTGAAATATCTCTTTGTGCCAGGTACTGTATATCCTCCAGTCATTAGTGCTACTAGTTTAAACAGGAATAGATATGTAGAAGCATATTCATGCTGTACACTCTAGGGCAGGTGAACACTAAATTTACCTCCAAGTGCTTTAAATGTCAAATAAGATTAACCATCCGCTAATCCGTCTAACAATTCACTAGAAGTTCTGCTCTCTGGCAATGATTTTGCATAACAGACAAGGTAACCCCTTTGCTGCCTGATAGTTGTTCAGCATCTGGCCAGCAAAAACAAGCGCATGTTGGATGATGGGACCATTTTACGTGCGATGTGCGGTTCCACATAGCCTTTTCCTTGATGAACAGCAAACACTGCCCGAAGAATCCCACAGAAGAATCACTAAGTGGTTTACAGAAGTTAATGGCCAGGCACTAATGTACCCACTCCTATATTTAGACGGAGAAAACAGTGATATGTGTGTTTAAAAACCATAAATGTTTCTAGATTTTTGCAGAAATAGAGGTAAAAACAAACTACAATAACTGAAAATTTGGTCCAAAAATTAAAAAGAAGCAAAAAGAAGGGAGGGAAGAAGATTCTTGTTTGCACATATACCAAGACTACTTAAGCGTAGCACAGTTTTTCCTGGTTCAGGAAAAACCAGGTTCCCTGGTTCCTCAGCTTCAGGAACCAAATTGTAATTCCTGAGCTGTAGCAATAGCCAACAGGAGAAGGAAATGAACATTGCACAAGGCTTCAAATAACTGTAAAAGAATACACTAGATTTTGGAGAAGCAAAGGGAAACCCCTCTTTGAATAAATTTTAACACCTTGACAGAGAAGTCAAATCAATTAGATTTTCCTAAGACAAAACAAAGCATATTTTTATTCAGAGTTGTCCCAGAATCCTGGGAGAAATTTGAATTAGAACCCATATTAAAAAAGTCATCTGGGAATAACTTGCAAAAGATATCTTTATGTAAAGAAATGGTATTGTTGCCATTGGCCTAAGAAACATCTCTCATCACGCTTGACCTTGAGATCTAGTTAACATCCTGGGAAAAAAGTTATTATTACTATCTATTTAAACTATAAGTAGATGCTACTAGCGTTTGCTTAACACAGTCTTTTGTTTCACACTTTGACAAAAGTTATAGTTCAGAGAAGCATAAAAGTTTGAATTCAGGAAGAAAATATTACCGAAATATTGAACAAGATGGTTGGATGTTTTAAAAACTGCAGGAAGGTGAATGACATTAAGAAGTGCAGCTACAGAACCGGGCACGGAACGAGAGGTTGGTGCGGTTTAGGGCAAGCAAAGGAAACGAGCCTTCAGCCGTGCTGGTGGTGCCCGAGGGAGGGGACCTGGCGTGTGAGCGCCCGCCGCCGCACGCTGGGAGCGCTTGCAAAAGCCTGCGCAATGTGGTCCAGGAAGGGCCGTATTATTCATCCAAATATTCCAACTCGGAGAGAGATTTCCCACCCTGCAACCAAACAAAATGAAGTCAGCTTTGACTCTGCAAAATGTCGATGAATTCTTCAGAGTAAATCAGCCCTGTCAGTCTGATGCGGAACTGTCACCTACTTGTGACATAATATAATATGAAATGATATTGAACAACATGCGTTTGGCACTAAATTGTTAGCGGGTTTTAGCTTTGACAGCAGCAAGTTTATTGCTTTAATCCCAAGGTCTTTTAACCCTCTTTGACATAAATTGAGGTTGGCTTTTGTGAGAAAACTCCACTTCACTCTCTCTTCCTCTACCTAAAACTGATTTTAACAATTTATGCTCATACATCAGACACTCATTTTGAGTGACAAAAAGAAAAAAAAGATCTATTAGAATAGAAGGAAAAAAGGGTCAATTTAGGTTAAGCAGTGTATGTCTCTTGGTAGGCATGTCGCAGCTTTCTTCAGGTGAATGTGAATTTTAAGTTGTAATAGTGTATTGCTGTAGCAAAACAAAACAAATCTGTGACAAGAAGAGAGAATAAGTATTGCAGGAGAAAGGCTGATAACCTGCAACAAGACTACTCTTCCTTTTTTTGATGCAATTTAATTTATTCCTAAACTTGGTCCATTTCAAAACTTTTCTTAAAAGATTGAAGAATTTTCTTCTTTATCCAAACACTGCAGAGAGACTAGTTTAGCGATGGTCACATGTAGAAAGACAGACGTATAGAATAGATACGATGTACACACAGTTTTGCTGAATAGTATGGCTGGCTGATAGCACATAATTTAATATTTCACTTTTCTGAGACACCTTGTTTAGTTTGATCAGTATGTACACATTGTCATCAGTGCTCTGATAATCCCGTCACAGAAATACATCATATATGAACTATAACATCAATAACATAGGACACTTTTATCACCCTTGTTTTTCTATTCTCAATTACTGTATGACGCTCATAGTGTTGCTTTGAAATCATTTCTTTATTACATTTAAAGCTCAGCTGAATCTGCCCTTGAACTGTGTAATAATGGAGAGCGAACACATTCTCAGCATATTTGCAAATTATTTTTTGTTAATGTGTTCTTTGTTCTCGCATAAGGAAGAGTATATTATTGATCTACCACCATTTTTACAGCGAAAAAAGTAAGGAAAATATTAGACAAAAGGAAACTTGCACTTCTCTCCAAGTGTGAGCATTTTAAATTTTTTTTTATAAATTGCACTTTCTTATCTTCTAAAAATCAGATTTTTCTGTTTCTCTTATTTTATGTAATTTTTCTTATTTATGTTATTTTACTGTTATTATCTAGAACTTGCTCATAGCAATTCTGCTCCTGGCTAAGGTTTAATATATAAACAAGTTATTCCATGAGCACCAAAAATTATACAATCTGTGATCTCCTATAGATTTGTGTCCTGTTTCTCTTACACCCCTCCCCACAGCAATAACCTCATTTCCTCTGTGGCTTTCGGTGTCCCCTCCAGTCCAACACCTTCAATTCCCTCTTCATATCCCTTCTCTCCTTCATGCCTTCCAACTCTCCTACCATAATATCTTCAGCTGGATGCCTTGAGCTGACTGCAGTGCACTGCTTCTCTACTTAGTTATGTTCCTCACAGACTGAACAGAAAATTAAAACCAATGAATAAGTACAAAAGATAAATAAACTTCACTGGATTTTTATTTTGGGAACTCCATCCCCCAAATCAGGAGAATGTCAAAATAGAGAAAAAAGTTTCTAGACCTTCTATGACAAATAGTGTTATTTTGCTTCCTAGTTATATTAGATAGAAGTTATAATAATGTTTCTATAGATTATAATCTATAGCATTCTGTACCCTAGAGATATGTTGGTAGCTATGTTATATTCTAAGCACATCTTGCTATCTGTCAAGATTAAGCCAAAGTAATATTAATTTTGAAGGTCGTCCACATTTTTCCAGCCTTGGCATTTGATCTCTTTTTTCTTCATCCTTCTCTTTATGTGTCTTTTGGTTTGAATGCAGGATATGCCCAACGACTGATGCAAATCCTGACTTCTCTAAAACCATGGGCAGTAATTTCTTAATCAGGATTTGGCCCTACAGGGTGACTGCCCCTGCCAGAGCGTAACACAATGCCTCCACCACGTGTTTTCCTTCAGTAGGTCCCGCACCACCACATTGCTCTTCAGCAGAGAGGATGGCAGCTGGGCTCCTACAGCGTTGCTCTGACTCTTTAAGTATTTGATACTGGCAGCCCTTGCAGTTTCCCTCCTTGCATTACAGTTGTAAGTATAAATTCCACAACATTTCCAAATCCTGACAGAATGAAACTTGGGGAATTGGGAAAATGGGGTCAGTGTATGAATTGTGATCTTGTCCATGGCAATAAAAAGCACTATCAGCGGGCATTCAGCAGCTGAACTACCCTCATGTTGTTTGTATTTTTATGGACACTGTTATAACTATAGTCGAGTATGATTTAACTTTAAAAAGGGTGCCGTAATGTTGTTCAAGTTCAGAGCTGCCATAATCTTTTGTGGTAAATCTTTTGGATTTTATCTAGCTTTTAAAAAGGAAGGTAATATGAAGAAAGAGTAATAGAATACGCAGAAGCTGCATGTACAATGACGTGCCAATCCATCCTTTTTATTTGGTTTTGCATGAGTGCAAACATTTCTGAGCACAATGGTTTTACGCGTTACTTCCTCCTGCATTGCATCAAACAGGTATCCCTTATCAAATGTAGAGAACGTTTTGTAATCTAATTCTTACAAATACCACATGCATACATCCGGTGGCATGACCCTTCCTGGAAGCTAGGTGCCCACCAAAGCTGCTCTGTCACTCCTCTCCTCAGCTGGATGGGGGAGAGAAAATATAATTGAAGGCTGGTGGGTCGAGAGAAGGACAGGGAGAGATCACTCACCACTTACGCTCATGGCCAAAACACTTGACTTGGGGAAATGAGTTCAATTTATTACCAGTAAAATCAGAGTAGGATAATGAGAAATAAAACCAAATCTTAAAACACCTCCCCTCTATCCCTCCCTTCTTCCCAGGCTCAACTTCACTCACGATTTTTTCTACCTCCTTCTCCTGAGCGGCACAGGGGGATGGGGATGGGGATTGCAGTCAGTTCATCACACCTTGTCTCTGCCGCTCCTTCCTCCTCAGGGGGAGGCTCCTCACGCCCTGCCCTGCTCCAGCCTGGGTCCCTCCCACAGGAGACAGTCCTCCACCAACTTCTCCAACGTGAGTCCTTCCCACGGGCTGCAGTTCTGCATGAGCTGCTCCAGCCTGGGTCCCCCACGGGTGCCATCCTTCAGGAACAGGCTGCTCCAGCCCGGGTCCCCCCACGGGTGCTGTCCTTCAGCAACAGGCTGCTCCAAGCCCAGGTCCCCCCACGGGTGCTGTCCTTCAGGAACAGGCTGCTCCAGCCTGGCCCCCGCGGGGTCCCAGGCCCTGCCAGCAAACCTGCTCCAGCCGGGGCTCCTCTCTCTCCCCACGGGGCCACAGGCCCTGCCAGGAGCCGGCCCCAGCGCGGGCTGCCCACGCGGTCACGGCCTCCTTCGGGCATCCCCCTGCTCCGGCGTGGGGCCCTCCCCGGGTGCGGGTGCAGATCTGCTCCCCCGTGGAGCTCCATGGCCACAGGGGCACAGCCGGCCTCCCCGTGGGCTTCCCCGGGGGCTGCCGGGGACCCTCTGCTCCGGCGCCTGGAGCCCTCCTGCCCCTCCTGCTGCTCTGACGTGGGGGGCTGCGGGGCTGTTTCTCTCATGTATTCTCACTCAAAATAATTAAGGTTGATTTTGGTTTTAAACATTGAATGCATTCAAAATCGGTATCTTATTTTGATTCTAGATGCTCTTGTGGTGCAGAACAGGAGACAGAGGCTGTTTTGGCTGTCGTCACAAATTCTGTATGAGGCCTTAGCTGACTTGCTTAGATTTTCTCAATCTTTTCACCTATCTGTAATTTCCTGTCTCGTTTGGTTTGTTTCATTAATGTTTGTAAACTGGTTTTGGACACTTGCACAGAAAGTGCTGACTAAGCATTATTTGCTGTTAGATCTGAAAGTGGATGTTTGCCACCGCTGTCATAGAGGTAACGCATTTAATGATTTTCACATTTTATAAATAAATAATCCATGTTGATGGCTATTTGGGGGTAGCTATGCAATTAAATAATTTAGCTCAGCACAAATAGGATCTTGTAGCTAAAATGTTTAATCAGAACTTCAAATTTTATTATGCAGCATAGGACGGTGAAATCGCAAGTATAAAACATACCCCTACTCCCCATATCTCAGTGTTCCTGTCTTAGAAAAAAAGCTGCAAGCAAGAGTAAAAGATTCTTCATTCCTTCAAGGCATTCCCTGAGGGCTTCCCTGCCCTAAATAATTAGACAGCCTTAAAACAGTTGTCAGCCACCAGCAGTCGGGACTGCTCCCTCTCACGATTTTTATCAAGAATCTTGCGATAGGCGCGGCGTGTCTCGGAGCCCTGGGGTGCAGTCGTGACCTGTTAGAGGCTCGGAGCTCATTTTGTTAAATGAATGGAAGTTTCAGGATCCTTGTTGTTTTTAACCAAAGCTTGAAAATTTAAAAAATCAAGCTTCCAGTTGGTGACATTCTCCTGTCTCCTCTTATTATTTTTAGAAATCCCTAGCTTTTTAAGCCATATCTCCTAATTTCTCTTAATTTCTGCTTGTTTAAAGCACTGTTGGCCATTTGGGATGAGCTTGTGTCAGTCGCTGTGTGTCTGGCCACAACACTAGATAGTGAGTCTCACAAGAACCCTTTTTCATCTGTCTTGTACCCGTTCCGTTAGTGTTAGTACGGCAGCAGGAGCAGCCGGTGCCCATCGGTACTCTCCACCCTGTGTCGTCCTTGTGTGCAGCTAGAATAAATGAGCTGGCATTGGGATCAAGACGATTTGGCTCTGCCCTGCTCTTGAAGGAGCTCCTGTTCCTTTATTCAGTGCTGCCTGTGTGATTACAAATGTGACCTAAGTTTGGGTCTGTTTAAATATGTGGTAGACAATATGGGTAACCATAACTTCATTTACCTTTATTCCCCAGGTATAACTAGGGCTGGCTAATATGGAGATGTAACTGATACGAACTGTCAAGACTGGAAGCTTATTTTTCTAATTAAGGCACATTTGTGAATGGCTTAACTTTCCAGTTCAGAAGAGTTTCAGAAGGGGAAGAAACCAACAACCAACAAAACATTGCCCTTGCCTTTTGGTAATGCCTAGGCCATCCCTGGGTTTTGATTCCTTCTATTCCAAACTCTCTAACGCCATTGTCTTCCTCAGGAAGAGAAAACCAAAAAGGCCAATGAAAGAAAAAAACCAAACTGTTCTCGCTGTTTTCTTTTACTGGGCAGCCTTTTGCTAGTGCGTCTTTGGCTTTGAGATGACTATGGAGAGAGAAAATATGTCTGAACTTTAAGTTAAATCAATCCCTCTCTTTGTATTTCCTATTCCTTCCTTAGTTGCTTATCTGAGCTGGAGTATTGCTCCACTGCTACGGATAGTACGGTTATAGAATGCTGCTTCAATTTTTTGGTTATAGGGAATTATCTGACGTGATTTTTGTCCTGGAATTTTGTTCCATATGATATTTATCCCAGAAACTAAGGCTTGTTTCCCTTGGCAAGTTGAAGTGGGTAGACTATGGGGAGGGTAGACTATGAAAGTTGGTTTATGTTTATGTAAAATAATAAAGGATGTTTCTAAGCAAAGTATTTCTGGTAGGAAGGGGGGGGGGGCAATGATTGTTGCTTTTATTCCTAATTCAGGAATTTATCTTTAGAGAAAAGTTACAGGTTGAAAAATTAATTTACTCAGTTTGTTAATTCTAAGCTAAAAAATGACAAATTTCTTTTAGGTCACCTCTCCCCTTTCTTTGGTTGTACTGTCATCAATAGTCCAGCCTCCAACTGGACCACAGGACCTCTGACAGACGAGAGAGATATGGGTTGGACAGGTTCCAGGATTTAGCCCTTCGTGGCACTCAGGATATGCTGCCTCTACCCATATTCTGCTCAAGCAGAGCTCCTGGCACTGCTGGGATTGATCGCGTTTACACAGTGTTACTGTGATGCAGTGTACATATATGACGCAATGCATGGGACCAGCATGCCCACGGTCATAAAGAGCCTTCTAAAAACAACATCATTAATCATTCCTCAGATTAGAATTGAGAAGAAAGAGATATTTTTCTGTTTAACCTGCTTTCTTGGCCCATAGCAATCCTGACTAGGCCTTAGGTGGAACCAACAGCTGGAATCTAGTCCTAAAGCCAAGTGTCTGTTCTGAGAATGGGAATTTACTTGGTGTGTGGATGATTTGGATCCATCTCATTTTTTGATTTGCTATTTAAAAACAGAAGAAGAAAGCAAGCGCACTTATGAATGCCCTGTGTTTTATCTAGAGCTACTCAGTCATTAACACAGTATCACAATCAACCAATAATATCAGAGCTGAAAAATAACAAAGAAAACAGGACAAAAAAAGGTGACAAGAAGAGGAGACAGAAGTATTAAAAAGTATTGTAGATAAAGAACTGTTGACTGCTACTATTGTAAATATTTCAAAATATAGATCCAATGTTTTATGGGTCACTAAAACTACTGTAAATACACTAGCTGAATCCCAAATACATCATTTTCAATCCCCAGCAAAGACAAAACAATGCAGCTATAATATACCCTTCATCATCCCTTGCAGACTTGGATTTAGCTGCAGAGCAAGATGACTGCAGATGGAATATTCAAGCATAGGAAAGAAAATGAAACCCCAGCCTGTCCTACTGTCCAGTTTTGTATGTAGCATGTAGTGTAGTATAGCAGTAGATCCCTGGGACCTTGAACTTCTCTTTATCTGTTTCTGGTTCAGCTGTAAAAGCCAATCAAACTTTTCTAAGTGGCTTGGAAACTAATTTCATGCTTTACTTTACCTGCAATTTCAGAAGAAATTATTCCTAGGGTTTGTACTAAATCTTTTTTAAAAGTCTTTTCATATTCATCCATGGGGGGCAGGCACTCAAACACTGATGGATCTCACCTCTTAGTGGCTTCGTTGCATGATTTTTGTAGTGGTGCAGAGACAAAACGCAAGTCAAGTGTCCCTTCTCTGGAAAGGAAGGACACTGCTCCTGGCATTTTATTGTCAGGACTAAGATTAATCTATAGCTTTTGTGTTCCTATACCATAAACTTTGATTTTTAAAATTTTTTATCAGTTTCTGCTTTCTTTATATCTTATTTCTTTATGATTTTGCCTTTGACTGTAAACATTTGACTCTACTCAAGTTGGGTTCTAGAGGGACACCGTTATACACGCTAGTCTGTAGTTGCCAACCTGAGCAATGCGTGTGGTTCTAAGAATGTGGTAAGTAAATAGAGCTTCTAATAGCACCAAAAAGAATGAGGTTCAAAAAAATGTTTATGAAGAGCAAAATGACCCACAGTGTTCTGGTGTCAGAATTAGTTTCATAGATTGCAGTTAGAAGACAGAGATTTTTGTGCTTCACTGGGTCCTTCAGCCTCACAGTCAAAGCAACTTTTTCTTGTTTTCAAGATAACTCTAGTATGTTTTCTCAGCTCCTCATGTGAACAAAGATGTTGGATCACAAAAGACTGTTTGATCAAATACAGCAAACAAAACCTGAAAAAGTATTTATCTCCCAGATCTCTCCTGCTTTCCTTATCCCCGCTCCAAAAAGCCTCGTCTATAACTACTATTAGCAGAGGAATTTTAAGAACTTTTGTATCCCTGTGAAGGTTGAACGCTCATTAGCACATCTGCTTAGAGTAGGTCAGTCCATCTTCAAAAGTGATTGGCTCCACATCCCAGGTATTTAGACATCTTGTCTTAAATCTCAGCAGGAGAAATACAGTTCATACCTCTGCTGGTTTTCCATGTTTCCTGACTAAGCATGACATTTTCTATAGTTTCAGCCTTCAAGTTCAACAAAGTGGCTCTGCCATCAGTCAGTTCCTATAGGGGAGTGGAGGGGGAGGAGGCGAGCATGGGCTGGAGAGGAGAGTAAGTGGAGAGAAGCTGTTGTCTTCTGTTTTCCTGTAGGGTTTGTCTAACAGCTAACAGGATTAATGAAACACCTGGCATAGATGCAATTAAGTATTTTGCTGTTGAGGCTGAAAACTACATAATG